>NW_022196899.1:28961566-29009761 GCF_008632895.1 Mastomys coucha | reverse complement strand
TTTTTGGACGTTTGTTTAAACCCACTTGAGGTTGGTGATTACTATTTCCTTACTTCATGGATTTTACAAATGTCATCTTTTCACCAATTCACCTCTGTTTCATCAGGCACAGATCCATAGTTTCTACTGAGTGCAGCAGGATTCTACTTGGGGTTTTAGGAGCAGAATTCAATTCTGGTGCTGGAGACTGAAGCATTCAGTTGGCTGGCTTCTTCCCCAACAACCTTCAGCTACAGCCTTGGTCTAGTCTGCTTGTTTAGATCTTACAAGGACAGGGAGGAACTCTGAGCTGTCGGCACGCTGCACGCTGTGGGACATGATTATGGCTCTACAGAAGTCTTTGCTCACTGCTTGTGGACCTTGAGCTATAGAGGCAGTTTGAGTTCCCCCTCCTGTTGGAGTTTCAGCCTGCCTGCTGTTCAACGTGTGTTTTTGTGGTGACTTGCTCCCAGTATCTCTCTTCAGAGATGCTGGTTCTGTGGTTCATTTTATCTCTAGGTATGTGGTAAGATGTTGAGGAGACAGAGAAGTTATGTATACTGGAGACTAGAGCCAACTGACCCTGAGGTGATGTACTACTGCCTAGTACTGGTACTCACCCGAGACCTCCCCAGCACTCTGGATCCCATTACCATTCAGGTCACAGGGAATACTGTCTTGTAGAAAGCCATTCTTACCCCATAGCTCTCTGTTCCATGTCATCCAGGCCTCGTTCCTTTCCTCAGTCTCCATTATTAAGAATTTTTCCTGACTTGGATATTATGATAGATGTAGGGCATTAGTTATGATACAAACCACTTAAATATAACTTACTTTTAAAAATTAACAGCTAAAATTATCTTTATTGAAAATAAATATTTTATTCAACACAATGTATTCTGATCATGGTTTTTCCTTCTCCATCTCCTCCCAGATCCTCCCCATAACTCCACTCACCCAATTCCCTCTCCTTGGAAAACAAACAAACTAGAATTTAAAAACCAAACAAAGTACATGAACAATAGTGTTTGGTTTCCCTCGGACCCATGGCTTTTCTAGTCTTAGGATTGTAGTCACCCAAGCATGGTCAGTCATGGATTCCATCTCATGTAATGGGTCTTAAATCCAAAGAGCAAATGATTACTTTCACAATGTTTGTGCCACTATTACACTAGTGTGTCTTAGAGGCAGGGTCATCATTGTAGATTGCAGGGTTTATGATTAACTTTCTCCTCTGATAGCTTGCAGAGAACATTCCAGTATCATGGACACTCACCAATAGGGGTGAAGTCTCTAGATAAGCACCAGCTTGACTATTCCATATTCAATGAGTTATAGAGAGGTGGTGTCCTCCACAATAGGGCCTTAACATCCATTTGTGGAGAGCAACAAATAGCTTTGGCAATAGACTAAATAGTTTGGGAGTTTCCATGGGGGCACTTTGGTCAACAACTCAATGGGTGAGATGTAACCCATTCTGGGCAGTGGAAGTTTCACTTGGTGGTGAAAAGTGTCTAGTTGAGGCTTTGTCTCCCCATTACATGATTGTAGGAGAGTTTTGGCTTCTTTAAAAATCTAGTTATATTACGTGAATATGTTTTTGTTTTAATTCCAAGTGTGGGATAAGAGACTGTGTCACAACAGGTTATTATGATTTGCCTCGTGCACTAGGAGACGTGTTATGCCAGTGGCAGACAGTTTGATTCTGGGGACTCTGAAGAGGGTACAAGTGGATGAGCCTTGAGTAAGGCTCTGAGGATGCTGCTCCCCTTGCTGTCCCCCGCTGCTGTTGTGGTTTGTCAACTGTTCATAAGCAAAAGGATGGGAAGAAGTTGGAGATATCCTGTTGATGGATATTGGACTGGATCCAAAAAGCACAACCCCCTTAATCAGCAGGAAATAGTCTAAAGAAGTTTATACTTCTTTCTCCCCTTCTTTCTCTCCTATCTAGTGTTGGGCGGTTGGAAGGGACTAGGGTGGAATAAAGATTGGAAGGAAGGTAGAGGAGTAAGAACCCAACAAAATAGACCTAGACAAATTAGTGCCAACACTTGGTGACTCAATTTAAATTCCTTTCCTATATGTATATATTTTAAGAATCTTCTATTATAGTAGGCTTCCATATGACCCCTCACTGGCCCTTAGTATTAGCTGTCTCTCCCTGCATTTTCTCCCTTTCCTCCTTCTTCCCTTTCTCTCCCTGTTCAATTCTCTTATTCTAGTCTCCTCCCTGTCTCTCCATAATTATATATTCTATTTCATTTTCCTTGAGAACTGTTCCTTTCACCCTACTCCCTTACTCTGTACTTAACCTCTGAGGTTACATGACTAGTAACATGCCTATGGAAGGCTTAAAAGCTAATATTCTCATATAAGAGAAACACGTACTTTGTCTTTTGGGATCTGGGTTACTTCTCTCATAATTTTTTGTTTTGTTTTGTTTTTGTTTTGATTTGCATTTCACTGACAACTAAGGATGTTGAACATTTCTTTGTTTCTCAGACATTTGTGTTTTAACTCTTGAAAACACTATTTAGTTCTGTACTCCATTAATTAACTGAGTTATTTGTTTTCTTGATGCCCAGTTTTTAAGTTCTTTGTATATTTGACATACCAACCCTCTATTAGATGTGTAATTTATAAAGATCTTTTCCCATTCTCTAGGCAGCTGCTTTGTCTGAATGGTGTCCTTTACCATACAGAAGCTTTTCCCTTTCATGGGATTCTGTTTATTAATTGCTAGTCTTAGTGCCTATGCCATCAGTGTCCTGCCCAGAACATCTTTTTCCTGTGCCAATGAAAGCAATTAATTTTACCTATGAAAATAATTTTTAAATTGGAACATCTATTAACTTAGTCCTAATTATTAGATACAAGTGGTTGTGGATGAAAACAATTAAACATGCTAATACTCAAAGGAAGGTAGATCATAAGATACCATTTTAAATTCTAAAGCTTAAAAAGAGGTGACATGATGCAAAGACAACCACTAAATGTGAAAAGATGGTGCTGTTGCCACATTTATGAAAAGAAGTTGGGTAAGGGCTATTAGGAACCCTGGAATACTCATATTCTTGAGGCAGCAGTTCTGTTTCTAGGAATTTATTCAAAGAACTTATAAATATATGTGAAAAGGCTGTCAAGTGTAAAGTGGTTTAAATATAGAAACATAAGAATGTAAATGAAACTCCTACAGGAGTTTAATTAAAGGCATGACAGTGCGGCCATTATAATGGGCACTGTAAGATCAGCCAATCACATTCATGGCTCTTATGATACATTTTAAGTGAAAGAAAAACTAGTTCCAAAATAACATGTACCACAGCATCCAGCTTTAATTCTTTATGCATCACAGACTAAAACAGCAGAAGTCTGTATGCCAGCCAACTAGCGTTGGTCTTTATTGGGTGGTTTGATTGTAGGACAGTTAGTCTTTCCTTTATTAACATTTAATTTTCCATTATTCTAGTTAAAGAAAAATATCTGAGTGATTAAATGCATGATTTAAGTCACATATTCTGAACTTAGATCCTTTTTACTTTCTTGAAGCTACAAAGGAATCTAAAGAGATTTTGCTTATGTGGATTCTATGTATCTGCATTTAGTATATTAGAAACAGAACCAAGAACCTAAGAATTTGTTCATTAATTCATCTAAATGACAAAAATCTATTGCATGGTAATAAATTAACAGTAAATTATTTTTCCAAATCAGCATTGTTAAGTGAGAGACATTAAATTGGTCTTCATGTTTGCAGAGCTCTTCAGTGTTGAGTTTCACAAGAGACAGATGTGTGCTCACACCTGCTCTGCATCTAACCTGTTGTAGAGTCACTGTGTGAAGCCAGGAGAGGAAGAGAGTCAAGTGCCAATCACATCACCTGCTGTGGTGGCACAGACTTGGAATCCCCACTCTTGGGAGGCAGAGGATCGGCAGTTTAAGGGTAGTCTTAATTATGTGTAGACAGTTGGAAGGATTCCAGCATGGGCTACATGAGACTTCATGTTAAAAGAAATAAACAAATAAAAAAGAAGGCAAGAGGAGAGCTGGAGAAATGGCTCAGTGGTTAAGAGCACCGATTGCTCTTCCAGAGGTCCTCAGTTCAATTCCCAGCAACCACATGGTGGCCACAACCATCTGAAATAGGATCTAATGCTCTCTTCTGGTGTATCTGAAGACAACAACAATGTACTCACATGAACAAAGTAAATAAATCTTAAAAAAAAGAAGGCAAGAGAAAACAGCAAGGGTAAATCACATGTTTATTATTTTGTAAAAATAATTTTATTTTGGAGAAACACAAAAATTATTTTTGACTCTGTTACCCCTGAGATCTCAGGAACTTCCTGACCTCTCAGACAAATAGAGTCCAAGATAGAATATTGAAAGGGGCAGAGAAAGAACATTATAATTACATGCCAGAAAGGAATGGGGGTGACCCATAAAAACATGAAACAGCCATGGATATTTTGTTTTCTTAAAACAGCATAGCTTTACAGTAAGCACAAAAAGAGTTAGGACAAAAAAGGAAGAAAGGAAAGAAAGAAGGAAGGAAAGAGGTAGAAGATAGATACATGCACAAACTAAAAATTATATATA
Source organism: Mastomys coucha (assembly GCF_008632895.1). NCBI lineage: Eukaryota > Metazoa > Chordata > Mammalia > Rodentia > Muridae > Mastomys > Mastomys coucha. The sequence continues at coordinate 29,005,183 of NW_022196899.1, read as the reverse complement.
TATATATATATATATAAATATGGGGGGTATTGTATATTACATACAATTTTTAAAAATTCTAAGTATAAAGGGAAAAGGATGAATATTCAATCAAGGTGGAAGACTGCTCCTTGGAAAATACCAGAACCATTAGAGAAAAACTTCCTCAACCTCCATGACTTTGCTACTGGGGTGACAAGGGAATGAAGAAAGGATGACAACATGCACAGAAAGCTGGGATAGGTAGCCATATTATCTAATGAAGGTACACCAGCAGGACCTGAAACACTGTACTTTTATTCTATGCATCTGAATAGAAGAGATGAGTCTACTACATACAACTGAGCAAGGAGGCAGTTTTAGCCAATTTTGGTTTCTATGGAACAGACTTAAGCTGTAATCAAACAAGAGGAAGAAGCAATAGTTGATATTTTCTACACACACTGTGGATATCTATCTACATATAGACTAAGGGGGGGCTGTACCCTTTCCATACGAATGATGCATTTGGCGACTTGATATTGCTGTAACCTTGTCAACAACACAACACACATTCAGGAATTCAACCACACTGCCCTCAAAAGACAAAACCTAGATTTTTAGATGTTGTTATTAGCATATTTAATATTTATTTGGTTAAAAAACATTAAATACACTCATGCTGTACACAGCACAAAACATTAACTATGTATTGCTAGTACATAAAGAATACTCCAGTTAATTGCAGAGACTGTGGAGACCATATTCTTGGGCCACAAAACATTAAAATGAAAAAATAGGACATTTTATCCATCTGCCCACTTAGGAAATACACATTATTCCTCAAAATTAACTAAAAGAAAATAAATAGAAAAGATCTAACATCGTATTGCGATTGATCAGAGAAGTTGTGGCTTTAAGAAAACCAGTCAACCCTATGGCTTCCTTCTTCCTTCCTCTGGCTGTATGCTTTCATCCCAATACAGCTAGTGTCAGGTGGCATGTGGGAATCATCAGAGCATAGAACACTGGGAATTCTTTCACATCTGGGACAATTGAAGCCAAACATGTCAAAATTAAATTGGTGATGTAATAAGAAGTTTTAAAAACATGAGATGGAGAACCTGAGCGGGATGGTGTATGCTTTGTAATCTCAGTGCTCGGGAAATGGAGGGAGGAGAATTAGGAGTTCAAAGTCATTCTCCATTACACATGGAGTTTGAGGCCAGCCGGAGCTACATGAGACCCTGTCTAAAACAAAACAAAGAAATAAATAAAGCTACAGATATACCAATATATCTATTTTGCATTTGGAGGGATTAAGCATCAAAAAAAAAAAAAACCCAAATTTATTCTAATACAAAGCACATGCCCACCTTACAACTAGAATGAAAGAGAAGACTCTATGTAGGTGACTAAAATTCACTGTCTTTGCCCTGATAGATAGCAATGCCACCTGTATTAGTTAGGGTTTTCTAGAGAAACAGAGATGTTGTAATGAATCTGTCTGTCTATCTACCTATCATCTATCATTATCTATCATCTATACATTTATGTATCTGTGTGTCGATCATCTATCTATTAATCTATCAACTTATCTGTCATCTACCTATCTATCTACCTACCTATCTATCTATCTATCTATCTATCTATCTATCTATCTATCTATCTATCTATCTAAATATTGGGTGGCATAGAGACTGTGGTTTGACTATTCCAACAATGGTTGTCTCCCAGTAGAGGGTCTGTGCATCCTATAGTTGTTGGGGCCACAAGGCTAGTCACAGGTAGTCTTCAATATACATTGGAATCTTGAAGAAGTCAACTCTAATATTAGTACAGTAATGAACTTATCAGTGAGAGTGAGGGTAAGTAGACAAAGAGCAAGCACTTCTTCCTTCCACGTCCTTTATATAGGCTGCTACCAGAAGGTATGGGCCATATTTAAGGTCTTCTCACCTCATGTGATTCAACCAAGAAAAACCTCTCATAAGTGTACCTAGGTGCTTGGGTTTTACTTAATTTTAACTATAGTAAGTTGACAACCAAGATCAACCATCATACCATCTAATTGGAGTGTTTCTTAGACTTGTTGGAACAGGGATTGAGTTAAACAACTGAATGTGGTTCAGTGTCAAGACTATGGGTGAAAGGTACTTCTGGGTGCTGGGTAAGGTATACATCCTGGGCTACAATGTGTTTTGAGGTCTCAGATCTGGAACAGATAAAAAACACAAGCCCATCACCAACCCACAGTGAGTGAACAAAAATGTGATTATTTCTGTTTCAGCCAGAATTTCTTCCTGCTTAGCCTGTACATTAATAGTTTGTTTTTATTCTGAAATGCAAACTTCAAATGTGCCAATGACCCTTTAAAAATAATGTAAGAAGTTTTATTATTTAAAGGTATACATCTTTAAAAGTCAACCAGAAAACAAACTGTCTCTCTCATGTATCTATAAGCCCTGAAAGCCAGGGTGGTTGTGTAGTTGGCACCATTCCCTGAGTTCAACAGTCAGGGCCAATTAGGGGGATTTGTCTGTGTTAAATTTTTTTTTTCAGGAAGGCTGCCTTTTGCTCAGCCTGAGATGGCCCCAGGCTGGGACTTAAAGCTGGGATCTTCTTCATTGGATTACAAAGTCTGATAAAGAAGGGGAGTGTTTTAACATGAGGTGAATTTCAGCCTTTCTGAGAAGGAGTTGGTCACATAACAGCTGCCAATTGTTGCACATATGGGGTTCTTTTAATTACAAGAAATTTAATTCATTGTCTTCTCTGTGAGTTACCAATGCTGTATCACAGGGCAAGAAGAAGATGCCTACATGGAGACTGGTAGATTTTAACTTAGTGTGTTTTAGTCTTGAATTAATGCTGAGTATAGGAGACCAACCTAATGGACCATCTCCATCAATGCATCTATTTTCCTCCAAAGGCTTCTCACCACATCCTCTGTGGGACCGCACCAGACAGTAAAAGGAGAATTATTGAGTGTTGTTTTTACATATAAATTTTTCATCAGTTTTGAAACTAATTGAAAAATGAACTACTGCTTTTTACTTAACTTTTAAAAATGAAATGACTTTGTATAAATTGTTCTACCAAAGAGTATTTTTCTGCATTAGGTGTTTTCAGCTTTTGACCTTATTATACCACAAATCCAAATGAAATTCTCTGTAGCACATTGTAAGTACTTTAGAATGTAATTTGGAGATTTTTAAATTACAATATCAAACTGAAAACAACAGAGATCTCACAGGCAGGGAATACTCTATCTCTAGCTATTGCTCTTCTATAAAACTGTGAACTACTCTTAGTGAATAGTTTTATTTTACATGGCTTTCAAAGTGGAGCTTCCCCCAAATCAGTGTCTACAAAGGTCGAGAGTGCCATGAAGACGATAGAGAAGCTGAATTTGTAGAATAAAAATGTGTAACAGTAGAGATGAAAGATGCAGGGTGAGGTTGTGGCACTTTTTCAGAGGGTTTTGCTGACATCTGATCCCTCAGGCCAACACAGGGTCATGCTATTTTAGCTCTAAAGACTGAAACAATCCACTGCGTGGTGAGTCTCCTGAAAGTTGACACCACATTTTATTTACCTGTCCCCATTGCAATTATTACTAGTGAATTCTTCTATATCTAATCTATATGAGCAGATTGTCAGATGTAAAATGTTTAGCTCATTTTTCATCTCACACCTTCAAATCTCATCTGTAGCCGGTCTTTGCTACTTTGTGGATTCTTCTTTCTTTTACCCTTCTCCACCCCCTTTTCACCCTTTTAACCTCCCAACACTAGATAAGAAAGTAAAAAAGGATAAGGAGGAAAGGAAAGAGATTCCTGTATAAAGTCAGGGGTCAGAAAGGGGCAACACTATCACTAGACTGCTGATGGGCAGCATCGAGTTCCTTGGCAAGTTTGACCTTCCCTGTTAAGATACCTAAACTCTGTTTCTTGTTTCTTCTTTGGGAACAACTACTTAAGAAACGACAACCAACAACACCCCAAAACCTACCTCTTGTCACACAATTGCAGAAACTATCTGGAGCTGGCAAAAACACACCTCTTCTAGAGCATGAGACAAATCATAGTCAAAACAGTCCCATATCCCCACAACTGGGATCAAAACAAAAACACATTCCTCTACTATTTCTGCATTTTTAAAAGAAACCAAAATTTTAACATTATCAGTACATCCATCTCTGGTTTTATCTACCCACTGTTTTATATATCTATAGTAAAGTAATACAATGATGTGGACTAAAATTCAATGAGTGACTTTCCAAGAGGTGATCTCTGTTTCTTTCACCTTTCTTTTCCCTTCTCATTAGTTTTTCTTTCTTGAGAAAAGATCTCACCTTGGCAGGGCAGTGGTGGTGCACACCTTTAACCCCAGCACTTGGGAGGCAGAGGAAGGCAGATTTCTGAGCTTGAGGCCAGCCTGGTCTACAGAGTGAGTTCCAGGACAACCAGGGCTACACCTGTCTCAAAAAAAAAAAAAAACAAAACAACAACAACAACAACAACAAAACAACTAAAAAATGGCACCTTGACTCCAGGTTCATGCCTTAAACTCTCATGTGCTGGAATTACAAGAGAGAGTCATCACACCTTGTTCTGTTTCCTAATCTCATATTCTAGCACTCTGTTTTCTGCTCCCTTGGCTGCAGCCAACCAGGTCCTGCTGGACTGACTCTGGGCCTTTGAGCTGATTGTGTTGACTGTTCTGTCTTTGACAATCCCACTACAATTCCCTCTCCTTGAAGCTCATGTTTTGAGGTCTTCCTGACACTCTTTTGCACTCTGTCATGTTTCTTCTATTGTCTTTTTCTCTACAGTGCTGTCACCAGATTGGGGATTGAGGTGGGGGGAGAAACACCTCTTATTAATTTTGTTATTTTAATTTGTTTTGTTTTAGTTATTATCTCTATTCTTCTTTTGCTAGAATGAAGCTTTGCTGGGCCAGAAGCAGCTTTGCTCATGTAGTTGATCTTCAATAGATATGTGTTCAATGAACAATGAAATGACTGAACAAATGAACTAGTAAACACAGGTGAGGTTTCTCAGCTTCATTTTGTACCCTGTCTCAAGTTAGGGATCCCTGACACAATCCCAGGCCAGCTGTCAATCTTCTGCACCTCACACCACTTCCTGCTACTTCTTTTCACATCTGCTTTCCATTATGTTACAAAGTCATTGAGATACAGTGACAGTGTTGTTTATCTGCATGCTGAGTCCTAAGTTTGGCTCCTATTGCAGGCATAATTTTATCACACAGAAGACACTGACACAGTTCACCTTGATTGTGATCTAAATTAAGGACTGTGGTGTTCAACTTGGTTTAGTTGTTCTCTCTCTCTCTCTCTCTCTCTCTCTCTCTCTCTCTCTCTCTCTCTCTCTCTCCCCTCTCTTCTCCCTCTCTCTCTCCCAGGCTTTACATGGCATAGATATATCAAGCACTGTACATTACATATATAATGCATTTTTTCAAGCATTAAAATATCCAGTTGAATATGTTGTTTTGCTTTTCTTGTAATCCCTGATCCTCAGTCCTGGGTACTGGAAACCTAGCAGAAGGGATTCTGAATTTTCAGCAAGGAAACCTGGTAGTGTCTGGATTTAGCTTTCTATATCTTGGGCAATTCTGTGTGAGGAAACTAATTTCTGGTTAGTCTTTATTGGCCCCTTTTTCTAGTGAGACTCCTAGGAAGTACTTTAATGTTCCATTCATATATGGATATGTATATTCACACTAGCTCTTTCATAGAAACAAAATTATTTTCCTGGGCCAAAGATTTATTTGAAATTTATTCTTTTATTGATAGTGAGGTGTAGATTTCTGCTATGATGAAAATTTAAGAACTCCATGTAGAAATTAATAGGTGGATTTAAGAAGTTAGTACTATGTATTCTATTCAAAGATGCTCTGGACTCCTGCCTCAATGTCTTTAGCATTTAAGGGTGTTTTCCAAGCAACACTATTGAAGCCACATGTGGGAGGTAGCAGCCTGGCAGTACATACAGGTTGTCCTAGAGAGGAGATAAGTGTTTGGTCTTTATTGCTAAAAACTGAGCACATGTGTGGGAGGTGTTAGAAAAATAGCTCTTGCTCGTGTGGAATACATTAGACACCAGTGTGTTGGGGGCTTACCTCCAGTTCTGTTACTTCCTGACAATATCTTTAATTAGTCTCACTGGACCTCATCTTTTCAGAGAAAGCATGTAAAAATGCTTAATGTTCTTAAACATTAAACAGCCTTAGCATTTGTGGTCTTGATTTTCTACTCCAACCTTCTATAACCCTGGCCCAGAGGATTGATTGATGGTTTGATAATGATCAAATTAATTGCCTTAGAAGTATGCATAGATGTACCTAGTTCACATGCAGGTCTATTGAAGGTGGCCATTGTTTTGTTTTGTTTTCCATGCTGAAAATGACTACATAGGGCTAGGGTTGAGGGAAAGAAAGCTGTGAGGGTGCTAATCCTATTCCTGGCGTGGATGACAGCATGCAGTCTGATCTCAGATTCCCGATTTATCTGTACCATTGGAGGTCATTATCTGTATCTTAGTGATTTGCTGAGATAGTGTGGCATTCATCTCACTGCTCACTCCAGGAGGGTGAATATACCAAGGTAACTATATCAACATCAGTGGGTTACTGAGATGGACTAATCAATTTGACCCTGTGGGAAAGCTAGCTTGCTCTACATTTGGAGATGTGAACAGAACCTTGAAGCAGCTCCTAGGAATCCCACCAGAGAAAGGGGATACTACTACTACCATCTGGCTTGGCATGTTTCCTTTGTAAGCATGAGAACCTGGTTGCTAGCCTCAGAACCCACACTAGGTCAGTGGCATTCTCTTTTAATTCCAGTGCCTGGGAGGTAGAGACAGGTGGATCCGTTGGGCTTGCTGGCTAGCCAACTTAGCCATGTTAGTAAATGTTGGACCACAGAGAGACATTGTCTCAAAAAAGAAAAGTTGTTAGTGTCCAAGGAACAACACCCAACCCAGCAGAAGTTATCTTCTGGTTTCGTTCAATGCACGCACACACATGCACACATACAGCAGCACACACGTGCTTACACGCATATTCATACACAAAAATGACTAAATAAACTAGACACAAGAATAACTGAATAACCTAGAGGTTTACGCACCAAAGAGTGACTGTAATGTGACCTCTTTCTGCTGGCAAAGTCAATGTGCCTTTGCATATATTCATACTGCTGCCTGATATGTCTCCATAAGTGATCTGGTGTTTTTATTTAATCTTTTGCACTAGCAGCATTTGTTGTTGACTGAAGCAGCAGGAGGGCCTTGCCTAAAGGATTAGCATGTCCTTCAGGGATGTTATCTGCAGTGCTGACAAGTTTGACATATGTTCCAGATCATTTGTAAATTAAAAGAAAATGATTAAGTTAAGGACCACATTATTTTTCACTCTTGGGGTTTGATTACTTACGGTCAAGCGATTTTACCTGTGAATCTGCAGCTAGCAGAGGCCACTTGAGTTTAAAGAATTTTAACAAATTTAATTTTCAGAGGGACATGGTACCATGTAAGGTCTCCATCATGTCTTAAGGCAATTGGTCCGTTCATCTCTCTAAGCCCCCAATGTTGGTGTGATTACTTTGGTATATTCACCCTCCTTAAGGTGAACAGTGAGATCAATATCACAGGATCTTGGAAAATGATCTCTAGTGGTCCAGGTTTTTCAGGAATCTGAGACCAGACTGAGTGCAAGTTATTCATGGTGTCTGCACCAGGCCTTTTCTCTCCCTCATCCCACAGCTGCACAGTCCCCTGCTCCCAATGACTTTACCTCTAACAAGTACTAGGCGATGATCTTGGTGATAACTATCACTGCGTGCCTTAGGTCTTTCTCTTGTGGTGGACAGTTCACCTCTCATATCTTAGTCACCCTGTCCTTTAAGCTAACCAAATCTGTAACCAAACTTTCTAAAGAAGAAAAGTCCCTCAGAAGGTTATTGTCACCATTGAAGAATAGTGCCCAGCAAATTGAAGCAGCTACTCACAGTGTTTAAATTAAAGAAAGAACAAGTCCTTTAAGGCTGCAGTTCTCAACCTGTAAGTCATCACCTCTTTAGAGGCTGAATGTCCTTTTCATAGGGTTTGCTTAAGAGCATCAGAAAACACAGATATTAAAATTACAATTTATCCCAGTACCAAAGCACAGTTAGGAAGTAGCAATGAAAACAGTTTTAGGGCTGGGAGTCACTACAACCTGAGGGACTGTGTTGAAGGGTTGTTCCAGCAGCATATGTGACAGAGGATGGCCTAATCGTCATCAATGGGAAGGGAGGCCCTTGGCTCTGTGAAGGTTCTATGCCCCAGTGTAGGGGAATACCAGGGCCAGGAAGCAGGAGAGGGTGGGTTGGTGAGCAGGAGGAGAGGGGAGGGAACAGGGATCCCCCCCAGGGGAAACCGGGAAAGGAGATATCATTTGAAATGTAAATAAAGAAAATATCTAATAAAAATGTTAGTTGATTAAAAAAAGATATTAAGCAAAAGTAAAAAAAAAAAAACGGAAGGCTGAGGAATGCTGTCTTAAAAGAAGCTCATGCAAATGAAATTGAGGGAGTTTTTTGCTTTTAATATATATATATATATATATATCTTTAGTTGGGTAGTAGAGGTGCATGCCTTTAATCCCAGCAGCTGGGAATCAGAGGCAGGCAGATTTCTGAGTTCAAGGCCAGCCAAGGCTATACAGAAAAATCCTGTCTCAAAAAAAAAAAGGGGGGTATTTTCTTCAGTAAGTATATACTTTTACCAATTGCTACTGATGATTAGGAAAATTACTGATTTTAGATACATAGCCATGTATTATATGAAATGTGTCTACAAACTGAACACTGTAGGATATAGTAGCATGTTCTTTTAAAGAAGGACTATCAAGCAAAGAGCAGCTGAAACAGGATGGGGCTAAGGCCAGCACTGGGAAGGCAGCAGGCCCATCTCATAGAGTTGTCTTATGCCTTTATTCATCTCTCCTCAATTCTCCCATGATGCTAGGATTTGGTCAAAGTAAAATATTGCAAGGGTAACTGAAGTCAAGTTCATTCTGGTTGTATCTCAGAGAAGGACCTCGGTAAACGCTAATTCCTAGAATGGTATTTAGACAAAACTACTGTCAATAGGACAGCTTCCTCAACACCAAACCTCTGAAGATTGTCAGTGAGCATACAGATACAAATTCTAATAAACTGGTTCAAAAGTGGGCTTTCAAGTTATATTGTCATAATGTCATAAGGTTTCAATGCAAAAACATAAGAACTCAACCCCTTATTTGAACAATCAATTTTTTTAGCTAAATGATAGAAATCATGCAGACGCTTGGCTCAAGAAACCATGCAGCCTTCATAAGCTTAATGAATCAAAAGCTTGTTTGAGCTGTATTACAATTAGACACTAAGGAGGTACTGCATACTTGGTGTTTTTAAATAAAGATGTTGTCTCCTGAAATAATTACATTAAACGCTACACACTAGATCAAAAAATGAAAGCACTAAATTCTACAATTTGAAAAAGAAAATACAAGACACATTTAAAGCACTTTATTTGTGGATAAATGTTCTTTTTCATATTTATATGGACCCTTGCAGTTCAAGGGCCTTGGTGACATCCAGTCCTGTCAGTCAGTAAGTGAGCAGGGAGTGGAACTAGGTTAGCAGGGTGCTTTTAATGACTGGATGACTCAGAGTCTAGGCTACCTGCTGGGACTCAGCCACAAGACTCTTCAAGAGGTCTCCTGTCTTCCCTTTACCATTCTTCCCTCTCTGTTCCTGAAGTCCCAGGGTCTGAACTGTCCCTTCCTTTAGGGGACAGTGTAAGTTGTTGGCATGCTTACATGAGATGAACGAAAGTTGACTGTTTAGAGCTGTGACTACTCTTTCCCCCAAATGGATGGTTCTGAAGCAGGTGTTTACTGCACGGCAGGTCCCAGCATTGCAAGAACAGACCAATGGTGGGGCCTGCCAGGATCCCTTAACTGAATTCATGGACCTGTGAAGTAGGAGAGACTTAGGTGCTACAGAAAGCCTTAACATGCAAATTCATCAATTTGTGGGTGGTGCTAGGGGGAAACCAGATGTTATATAGAATAGCCTTTTTTAAAAAGGCTTCAGGTGATTTGAGAATACAGTTCACTCTTGGATCTGTTAGGAAAAATGCCCGTAGGAAGATTTCACAAGGCTCTCTGTGACAACATTTAAAATTAAGTTTCCATGAAGAGTTTCAGGTGATGGTCTCTAAATGCTGCATCCCTGAGGCTGGTGCCAGGTCCCCACAGGCATTGTGGGGAGAAGTGGATAGCCATGTTTAACCCAGAAGTCGTGCTAAGGAGGCTACTTACACGGCAGGCATGCAGCTGGTTGTTTTATTGAAGCCTGTCAAGCAGCTGCCCGTGGCTTTCTTGGTTTACACAGCTTTTCCATCTGTTTTACCTGTCTCTGCTTCTAAATAATTTATTTTTCCATCTGCATAAACAGAACACCTGCCTGAAGGCTAACTCTTTCACCTAAATAATTTAAAGAAAATAAACCCTTTCATCTTTATTGAAATAATGTAATGGCTCACCAGAACAAAGCCCTTAAATAAATAATCCTTGGGGACATTTCTAGTATTTAATGTTATAGTAACAGTTTGAAACATTAATATCAACCTATGTTTTAAAAATAAAGTACCATTTCCCAGTTTGTTTTTTTATTAAGGTTGTGAGTTTTGGAAACAGTTTTGACTTTTAACTTTCTTGCTAGTGAACTTTCTGTCACCCACTTAAGAGAACTATTATCTGTGGGTATTTTAACACTCTAGATCAGTGGTTGTCAACCTTCTTAATGCAGCCCTTTAATACAGTTCCTCATGTTGTGGTGACTATAACCATGTATATGTATATGTATGTATACACACACACACACATACAGTCTATAAACAGTCTATATAGAGACTAAAACTATAACAAAATAAAATGATTTTATTACTTTAATTTTCTATTGTTGTGAATTATAATATTTTTATTGGATATTTTCTTTAGTGAATTATAATATTAATACCTGATATACAAGATATCTGATAAGCTACCCCAGTTGGGAACCACTGCTCTAGATAGCTATGAGAAATAGCAATATACCCACAGGCCTTCTGATAAGTAACAGTTTATTCCCATAAACACTGCTTCTCTTGTTAGCTGAGGAGCATGGCAGAGGCTAGGGGCAGATGCAGCTGTCTTTCCACAGAGGTCATCTTGCGGAAGGAATCTTTTCAAGATCTGTCTTACTGTGCAGGAGACGCTACGCTATTGTGGTCCAGAGTGAACTGAAGCTGCTTCACATTTGAGCTTGTACAGATCAACTCATTTATTTATTTGAATGTGTTTATAAGTGTGTATGCACACTCATGTGTGCTTGTGCGGGGTTCAGAAGTCCACTTGAAGCATCTACCTCACTGCTTGAGATGGGATTTGTCACTGAACCTAGAACTCACTGACCCAGCTAGACTGGCAGCCAGCCATCCCTGGGACCCCTGTCTTTCCCTCTAGAGTGATTGGGGTTATGGGCACTTGCTGCCCTCCTTCCCTTTTATGAGGTTGCTATAGATCTGAACTCAGTTCTTCATGCTTAATGGCAAGCCCTTTACCCATCTCTTGAGTCATATGGATCAAGTTATTGATAATCTTATGAACTCTTAGCCATTCAAATCTCAATGATGAAAATATCTCATAATAACCTCTTTCAGAGACCCTGGGCGATTTTGTGTCCTCTTTGTCAACACTGGCTTCCTTATCTTAAACAGGGTGAGAGTAGAGCTTGTTCTGTGAAGCAGGGATGATGATGGCAATTCTCCTGGGGACTCTGGTGTGGCAGAACTGCAGCATCAGCTTCAATACCCTCACTTGGTATTCATATCAAATGTTAATAAGCTGGAAACTCTGGACGGACAGCTCAATGGTTAAGAGACATACTGCTCTTCAGGGGGCTCAAATTCAGCTCCCAGCACTCCTGTGTGAGAGCTCATAACTGCCTATAAGTCTAGAGGAATCTGACAGCCTTGTTCTGGCCTCTGTGGACACCTGTACACATGTGTCATACAGACACACAGACACACATAAATGAAAATAATAAAATAAATCCTAAAATAGTTGGCAGCTCTGATGAACAAAATTTAAAGCTTTATAATTAATAAATTTTAAGTAATTCTAAAACATTTTACATGATTTTTTTCTTTTGGACAGGGCATAATTATGTACAAAACATAATTCTATTTGAAAAGCATGTTCGCTAATGACCTCGGTGAGAGCCAGTGTACACAGTACATACAGGGAACTACTGCGTAGCATAGCCCAGCAGGGCTCACCAGGAGTCAGTGTGATTTCTTCTAGCTGTCTCTGGATAGTTGCTCTTTTGAAATCTTAGCTCTGCTTTTCTTGGTTATTCGTTCTTCCCCGGCTAGCGGCTGCCATTTCTTGCCATGTTTGCAAGCATCAGTTTCTCAATCTGTGTCAGTTTCTGCTTGTAATCTATTGCAGTTCTAATAGACGAGTTTCCTAGGAATGCACTTTTCCTAGGAATGTGCTCTAGTGGAAGGATGTGAAAACATTTTGTTTTCATTGGCCAGTGGCTCAAACTGTGCAGGATCACTGGTTTCTGCAGACTGAAATGCTAACTGTATTGGCTTGCGAATCAGATTCATACAGACACAGTAAAGTGCTTCTTATGCGTCAGTGCTTCACCATGCCAACTAGGAAAGGAGCACAAGACATCTTTACACATTGAAAATTTTAGCACTTTCAACGGAACTACTGAAAAAGACAAAATCACAAGCCAAGAAAGCAACTGTGGGCTATGGCTGATAACCTATTTAGTTTTGCTGAATTAACTGTGTTCAAATTGCTGAGAAGAGATTCATCTTCATTATGGAATCCCTACTTAAGGGTGTGTGAAGTGTCATAAATATCACGTGGATAAAAAGTCTTTCACGTCTGTAGAGATCAGCCTGTTTGCAGGAATGAACACAACAGCAAACACACACTACAGCACAGGTGAGCTACAGTACAAGAGCTATGAAGTAGAAGACAGTTGGGTTCACAGAAGCGGGGTGGTCCATTCTGCACCCTGAGTCCAAGAAAGGGGGTGAAGAGAGAGAGGCAGGCTGCACCCAAGCTATGAGCTAATGTTCTAGAGTCAGATCAGACTGTAGAAGACAGCGTGCCGCAGATAAAGGGAGATTTGGACAACTGCTCAACTTCTCAGGAAGCAGAGAGAGTGTGCAGGAGTCCCATGGTTAGAGGGCAGAGTGCATGCTGGGCTGGGAGAGCACAGAAATGGGACCATAAGGCACACTGGTCATGAGATAATCTCAATTCTGTGCTTAGAGCTCTGGATTCGAGTTGGGCAGTCATAGAAAGGATGTGTGCAGAGAACTCAGTAGGATCCACACCTGAATTTCCTAAAGGCACATCTAGTAGTAGCATGGTCAATGCATGTAGAAAAAGTGGAAACCCAGTAACACATGATGGGGTTTTGACAATGATGCATGACAACAGCTGTAGATATTGAGCAGGAAGTGGAGCCTGTGGCTGGTTTAGGGATCAACAAGACTCGGTGAAGAGTTAGGTGTCAGAGGTAAGTTGGGAACAGAACCTATGAGAAACTTTCATTGTAGAAGACTCTGGGGCAACTCCAGGTTGATAGCCAAGAGACTGGTTGACTCTGTTCTGGTCACTGTTTAGGGGACAGTAAATAGAGTCTGCGACATGTCGAATAGGAGGCACCCCTGGCTCAATTTACTGACTTATGCAGTATATAGCCAGTATGATGAACAGATAAGTGAATCTATATTATATTATGGAAATTTAGTGTTCAAGTGCTCAGCTAACCAATACTAAGGCTCATCTGCTAGAGTTAGAAGCAAGCCATACAGAGTTAAGAAGCTTCTAGGAATGAGATTTGAAGTAGACAAGGAAAGGGCGGTCTGAGCTCTGTCATTTGGGAAAGTTCAAGGGAATTTATTCTCAGCTCCAGTGCCTGATGGCAGAGGCTGGTGTAGGGACCAGCAGTATGCTACATTCTCCCTGTGCTGGACTTGCTTTGAGCTCCCACTGTACCATAGCCCGCACTAGTTACAGCATCAAGGATCATGGCTCTCAGGTCTTTTCTGCCACTCCCAATCCCTTAGTCAGAACGAATTACTCCTTTCTTTGTGGTCATGTAGTTCTCTATCAAAAATTTCATATATTTGCACTTACTCATTTTCACTGTTTTAAATTCATAAGATTTCTGATAAGGAAAAATTTTTAATGGATTTAGGGCTTTATTGTAGAAAACACACACAGAGAGAAAGAGAGAGAGAGAGAGAGAAGTAGAGGCTGCCATGGCCACATGGAGAGAGGGGAAAGGGAGGGGGAGAAAGAGAGCAAGAGACAAGAAAGAGAGCAAGAGCTTAAGAGCAGGACAATATATTTTATTGTGCACCTTAATGTTGAAAATTAGGCTTTATTTTATAGATGTAAGATGAACTATATATGATTATGTACTATATGATTGTATATTTTGTGCTTGTATCACATAGTATTTCTTATACTACTGATAATATAAACATTTTGTAGAATATAAAATTTTATAATTTCTGAGGTATTTGCAATTTAGTGTGCATATTAAATGAATCAATCAAAAAGTATGGTTAAATATGGTGTCTTGATGTGTTTGGTACATGTGTTTTCCATCCTGTGTTTGGAGTACCCAGTGTGAGACAGTTGGGTATTAGGTACCTTACAAGGTGTTATGGCTACCTCTGTTGTTGAGCAACAAGTACTAAGTATTTTAATACAACAGAAATTCATTTTTTCCTATTCCATGGCTGACGAGCCTGTTTCCTTGCTCATCATCTTGTGTTTGGTTGTGTCAGGAGCTCTGTTGGCAGAGGTGGTCTTGGAGGACTCCCACTCACGTATCTACAGTGTTAGGTTCAATGGTTCCCGTGAATAGCAATCGGCTTCTCCTGCCATGTGATCATTCACTCAGATTCTTCTCAGCCACAGGGCTCCACGGAAAGGAAAAGAGGACTCACAAGGCTTCTAAGAGGCTCAGAAGCCTTCAGAGGCACCTCTGTTGCATTGAATTGGTCAAAGCCAACAGCTTGGGCAACCCAGAAGCAAAGAGAATAGAAAGAGATGTTACAGGAGGTTAAAAAAAAAATCACGTCACAAAGAGACATGAGACATGGTCATTATGACGGTTTACAGGTCCCATGTCCCTCATAGGCTCCTTTGTTCACCTGGTCCCCAGTGGGCAGTGTCATTTGTAGAAGGAGTGGAACCTTTAAGAGATGGAGCACTTAAAGCACTTTGTTGGAGTCACTGTGTCACTGATATTGGGCCTGGGAATTCTGGCCATGCTTCCTCCAGGAAGTTCTTGCTTCTTCACTTGGGAAGCTGCAACATATCATTTTAAGATCCTGCTGCCAGGCCTTCTCCGCTGGGAGAGACTGTGGCTCCTTCAACAATGAGTAAAACTAATCTTTGTCGCTTAAAATGCTTCTTGAGATGCTGATCCCTGAGTACAGAGTTGAACTTGTAGTAATAAAGAGGAGAAAAGAGAAAGGTATAAATGTCACACACTAAAAAGATCGAGTACTTTCATATTGGCTTTGTGACGAAAGGGGTTGACACAGAGCACAGACTGATACTGATGCTGGAACTATAGTGACACATGCTTGTACACATGCCACATATACTCATGTATACACACCTACACACATACATACACATACATGTAAAATACACCTGCACATACATTCATATACACATGTGTGCATGTACATGCATGCATATACATGTGTATACATGCATGTATACATACATATATACATATACACATGTATTCATGTGCACATATATACACATATACATATACATATATATGTACATACACATATACACCTACAGCCATGTACACATATATACATACACAGACATCCAGGTACTGCAAATGTATATATACTTTTCTGCCATTCATGAAAAAAGCAGCAGCTTTTTGGGTCACTTGATAAATGGGCTGGAGCAATACATTTAAATGAAGAATATGTTGCCTCCAAATATTGAAAGCTGTTACTTGGTTGTAAGAGGGGATTTTCAAAGGTCTATTTCAATGAGTCATACTCCATTAGACTCTAGAGAGACTCTTAGACTCTTTCACTAGAGTATAAGTCCCTGAATTTCAGACAGATCTATGTAGTATAGTATCATCTCAGTGAGTCCTGAGTAGTTGGTATGTCTATCCTGTCTTCAGTTTAGTATACAGGTGTGTTATTTTATAAAGAGGAAAGGCAATCAAGATGCCTGTACACTGACTTATGATCTGGGGTTAGCTGGGAAATTGTTAGATTCTTCAGGTACAATAAGGGAGGAGTTTCTGGCTAACTGAATTTGACAGTGGTAATAATGAAGAAGAGAAAAAAGCTAATGAGACAAAGTAGCAAATTATAAGGATCTTTTCTGTTGGCTATATAGCAAAATGAAGCTGGATGTGGTGGCGCATGCCTGTAGTCCCAGTACCTTGGGAGGCTGGGGCAGGATTGTGCATGAGTTCAAGGCCAACATCCCGGGTGACAGGCTATATAACAAAATGAAACCACAGAGAATACAGAGGAAGCTCATTCTGCAACCAAAAGGGTGCTTGAATGGCAGTGGAAGGAGATAGGAGACGGATAGGCACCAAAGCATCTTCTGTGTCATGCAAGACAAGCAGGTGGCTGTCACATGGATTTGTCTCTACATGTCTGAGTGTGCTGTGCACACATTCCTGCCATGCTGCCTTCTCCTCACTAAGGACAATGTCTCCACCATCAGAGGACCTCAACGAAGATCCTCTCTGATACAAAGGAAGTATATCCTGTGACAGTTTGAGTAGGTGTTTGAATGCTTGGCCCATAGGGAGTGGCACTATTGAGAGTTGTGGCCTTGTTAGAGTAGGTGTGACCTCTTCCTGTTACTAGGGGATGCACTTTGAGGTCTCAGAAGTTCAAGTCGGTACACTTCCTGATGCCTGTGGATTAGGATGTAGAACTTTCACCTCTTCCAGCATCATGTCTGCCTGCATGCTGTCATATGCCTCACCATGATGATAATCTGAACCTCTAAAACTGTAAGCTAGCTCTGATGAAATGTTGTCCTTATAAGAGTTGCCATAGTGATGGTGTCTTTTCACAGCAGTAAAACCCTAACTAAAACAGAAGTTGGTACCAGGATCTGGGGTACTGCTGTAGCAGGCCTGATCATGATTTTGTTTGTAGGAATCTGGACTTTGGAACTTTGGATTAGAAAATCGATTGAACTCTCTAAGTGGGGCATAATCAACTGTACAGGTAGTACCATGGGAGACACAGGCGCTGAGGGTGATTTGGGGTGGGGCCTTGGTCACGAGGGTTCAGAGGTTCAGTGTGTGGTCTAGAGACTCTTCTTCTGATAGTTTGGTGAAGAATGTGGCTGCTTTCTGCACCTTGTCCAAAAAATCTGCCAGAAGTTAAATTGAAGAGTTTTAAATTAATTGCCTAGGCAGAAGAAACCTCAAAATAGCCTAGTATAGACTCTGTTTGGTGATTACTAGTGTTCCCTTTGCGATGACCTATAATGAAAAGAAGCCAGTTGAGCAAGAAAAAATACAAAATATACAATTTAAGGAGAAAGAGAAAACCAGGAAATGGGATGAAGATAAGACTTGTATCCGAGGAGAAAAACAAATGAAAGAAAATCCTGATATTAAATGGAATAAAGGAAGTGGTGACTTCAGGGCAAGGTCTCACATGTAAAAAGGAAAAGCTTAGAGCTGAGAGTGTTGGCACACACCTTTTATCTCGGCATGGCAGAGGCAGAGGCAGAGGCAGAGGCAGAGGCAGAGGCAGAGGCAGAGGCAGAGGCAGAGGCAGAGGCAGAGGCAGGCAAATCTCTAGATTCAAGGTCAGCCTTGTCTACAGAGTGAGTTCCAGGACAGCCAAGGTTAGACAGTGAAGGAAACCATAAAACACAGAGAGCTGGTGAAGATGTGATTGTGCAGAACTTGGCGGCTTTGGCCACATGGTTCTGGCTATAAAGTTAGGGGTAGAAGAAAGGGGTTATGGAATAACTAAGGAAAGCCTCTGAGATACGCATGTGGCAGGGCTGTCGCTGCATGGAGGCCCAGAGAGGCCATTGCATGAAGCTGTGAAGGTGAAGCATTGCTTTGGAAACGTGAAGATGTTGAAGATTCTGGAGCCTTGGAATACCTGCTGAGGAAAACTGATAATAGGGAGTGGAACTGGCACAAGAGAAATGTGTTGCAGTCAACACAACTTGAAAAGAGTTGGAGATCTAAAGAGTGCTTTGACATCATCCTTGGAGATGCAGAGTTTGGAGTCTGCTCAGCTGGCTTTCAGTTCTGCTTTAGCCAGTCTCTCCTCCCTATGCTCCCTATGCTCCTATTTGAAAAGGTGAGGTATATCCCATTCCATTGTATGTTAGAAGTATGTGATTTGTTTGTTTTTTTTTCTTCATTTTCTTTTTCCAGAGGACTACAGTTAAGAGATTACATGAATCTTAAAAGAGACTTTGAACTTTCGACTTTTAAAATATGTTGAGGCTATTATAGACTATGGCACTTTGAAGCTGGACTGATGTCACTTCTACATTATGGTATGGTTACAAGCCTGTGGGGGACAGGGAGTTGAATGTGCTGGGTTGAATAGAAATTATCCCCATAGACTCATGTGTTTGAATGCTTGGACCATAGGCAGCAACACTATTAGGAGGTGTGGCCTGCTTAGAGTCTGTGTGGCCTTGTTGGAGGATGCATGTCACTGAGGGTGGGCTTTGAGGTTTCAAATGCTCATGGCGGGCCCAGTGTTTTTCTCTCTTCTTGCTGCCTGTGAATCCAGATGTAGAACTTTCAGCTCCTCCTCTAGCACTATGTGTGTCTGAATGCTGCCATGCTTCCTGCCATGGTAATAATGGACTAGTCCTCTGAACCTGTAAACCAGCCCCAATTAAATGCTTTCTTTTATAAGGGTTGCTATGACCATGTTATATCTTCATAGTAATAGTTATATATCTCTTCCTGCCTTGTCAATGCTCTGGCTCAATGCTAAGGGAAGCAAAGGTCCCTGGGTACCACACTCTTCCCTTCTAATGACAATCCATCTTCCTAGGTGA
Organism: Mastomys coucha; assembly: GCF_008632895.1. Lineage (NCBI taxonomy): Eukaryota > Metazoa > Chordata > Mammalia > Rodentia > Muridae > Mastomys > Mastomys coucha. The sequence continues at coordinate 28,986,019 of NW_022196899.1, read as the reverse complement.
GCCAGCAAGCATTACTCAAGAATACAGAATAGAAGGAGATTGGAGGGTTTCTTGTTTGTTTCTTCTTGCTTGTCTAGGGTCTCTTACTGCAGCAGTGCAGTGTGTTATGGCTAATTATGGAGTCTGGAAGAGAGCCGGGAAGCAACATCAATTCCCTTTATAATTTTCCAATGATTGTGATCTCCCACTGTGGGTGATAGCCATTTTCCTCTTTGTGATATGGGAAGAGATCAGTCTAGATGGCTAAATTCTCCAAATTCCATTGTAATTAAATCAATAATTGGAACTAAAACTTGTGATAAGATTGATAGTCACTACCAGATTTGAATCTTCTGGTTGACGACACTTCTCTGACATTCATCATTCCTATACAATACCCTCATAAGTTCTTAATTAGATACATGGACTGCATATATTAGTGGTCATCTACAAAGGTATCTGCATTTCTTTATTTCCTATAAAATCGAAAATAATGCCATGGTCTGAAAGTGTAACTGAGTGACAAAGTGTGTGTCTAACAAGTGTAAGGCCCTGGGGCCAAGCCTCAGCACTATGAGATAGAAGGTAAAACACCATCTTCCCACAGTAACTATTTATGGATTTTTATTATGTAAATAGGTGAAGGAAGGATGAGTAAAGGCTTCTCAGATTAGGCAGATAATCTTGTGGTCACTGGGGATCTGTTTGATAGTCCCAGTTATATTAAAGGAATTTTTCTGTCTCTGTAACTTGGGTGATTCCCTTGTGGTCTATAGCAGAGACACAGCCATGCATAGGTGTAGTATAATCACTCCCCATTACTATAACCACTCCCCATTACTACGGAGCTGAATCTCTTGAGTTCTCCAGGAGCTATTCCAGTTCTTTTACAAATCGACCTAACTCTCAAAGAAAAATGGTTTCCTTCCAGGTCTATTTTCAAGCATGCGACATGTTTGTTTCCTCCTGGGACTCTCAGGCATATTCTCCTTTGCTTCTGTGTTTAAGAACTTGGGGTCAAAGACTTCCAATGTGATGCTTTGTTGAAAATGCAAAACAGTGAGAAAGCACAGCAGAGAGACTAAAGCCTAAGGCAGTTCCTGGCTCCCTGCCTTCCTCTGCATTTATAATGGTGAAGAATCCAGGGGAGACAGGACTCCCTTCTGGAGTCTGTTTCCTGTGGGCTGTCTCCTGCCAGGAGAGAGACTGACAGAGTGATAACACCCGATGCCAGCCTCTTTTGCCCACTCAAAGACCCTTCCTCAGGTGTCAGTTGCTTGGCTGAGCTTCGAGGTCAACTAGACACCTCCCTTGAGGCTTACCTGGCCTGAGGGACACAGCTAGCAGAAAACCCTCTGAGGCTGGGCAGCTGTTATCTGAGCTAGGATCAAAGGCCCCCTCTGTACTCCAGAAAAATATCTTCCAAACTAGGTCTCTTTCTCCATGATTTGAATGAATGTTGAATGAGTCCCCAGGGACACCAGTTGCTTTGCTTAGGGACAGACTTAGAAATGAAAAGTCACCTCCCTTTAAGGCCTGTCTGTTTGAGCATTTCTATTCATTGGAAGGCCATCAGAAATGATCCAGGAAACAAGGCAACAAAGAAACGTGAGGGTTAATATTTTTGACAGTCTTTTTTTGTGTATTAGCTTTTGTCTCCACCCCCTCCAATCCTGACATATGACATTGTTTCTGGTAACTTTCATCGTGTCCATGAAAGACACAGAGAGCATAAAAAGCCATTATTCATCCATTTGAGTTTGAACATGAGAGAAGTAAAAAATAACCAGTAACTTTCCTGAATTGGGGTTGTGAAGTGATAACATTTCTCTCACCTTAGAACAAGTTTTTTGGTTTTTGTTTTGGAGCTGTGCAAAGTGGTGACCTTAAACTAAGCAATCTGATTGTTCCTCTTGTAAAGATGGGAACCCAAGGGCTTGGGACATAATCTTCCATCATGCCGATCACCTGGCTATCCATCCAGTGGTTTAGAACTACAGAACCGATTACATGAGTTAAAGGTGAATACATGATAGGCACAGAATGCGTACTTGGGAGAATGCAGCATTTGAAAGTACACTTTTTTGATGAGGCCTTTAGAATATTCCCATTCTTGTCCATCTGAATGTATTTTGCTGACATTGTAGTACAGCCAGTTTTATTCCACACAGTTCAGGTTTTCTAGTTAAGATTTCTGCGATTGGTAGCACTGCCAGTGGTAGGTGAGGGGTCAGATATTTTAGTCATGGCTCACACTATTGTACAGACATCTGTTATATTGAATGGATTATTTTGTTTATCAAGTTTCTTTGAATAGCAATTTCAATTTTGTATCTTATTTCCTTCTTTGATGAGGGTATTGCTGGCAGATGCAAGCTATATATTGGCTTGTTTCTTGCAATTCTCTGGTTTTTAAAAAAAAAAGTTTACTTTTTTTCTCATCTTAGTATTTTTCTTCTCAACAACTTTGTGTTTTTAGAGAAATTAAGTAAATGAATACAATATCCTGAAATGAAGCATCTGTAATTCTCTTCTTGAGAAACGTCTCTTATCTCCCCAAGGTCATTACTAATACCTCAGCTTGCTTTTCTTGCCTATTTTTCTGTCTGCTTTTGCCTAATTGGTTTATCCCCGGCACCTAGCTCTTTTTTAACAATGAATACTAGCTGAGAGAAGAGTTTGGGCCTTTTCAGTTCCTCTTAAAAAGTTGTTCTACCTGATAAAGTCACTTCAACCTTCTGATTAGCATTCACACCCCAGTTTGGAATTGGAAGATTCAGGGTCAGATGTGGCAATCTGAATGAATGGTCTGAGAGCCAGGTGAGGGAAGCAGGTGTGATTGTGAACTTGAGGACAATATCCTAGGAACCTAGAAGTTACTTCCAGGATAGCCAGTTAGATGATGATGATGGTGGTGAGGATTTGGTAGTTAGCACTAACCCCAAATTTAATGTCAGTTATATGAATCATCTTTCTGTCAACTATCTATCTCTGTTTATCTATCTATCCATCCATCTATCTGTCTGTCTGTCTGTCTATATGTCATCTGTCACTTATCTGTCATCTATCCTCTATGTATATATCATCTGTCTATAGCCAATCATCTATCTATCATCTATTAATTAATTTACCTACGTCTGCATTTTTCCAACTGTCTGTCATCTATCCTCTATTCTCCCTCTCTCTGCGTCTGCCTTTCTCATATCTCTTTATTCAAATCCCACAGCACCAGTTTGGTGCTCCCATCTTCACATCATGCGTGAGAAGACTCAGAAACCATAGCACTCAGTCCAGCATGAACACAGACAGGTGCTCGGTAGGTGACAGATCGATGACAGAGAGGAAGATGAATGACAGGTATACAGAGTTAGGATCCAAACCTCAGCAGCTAGGGTAAAAGACTGTTTGCCTCATCCAGTGCCCTGGCACTCACAGCGATATAACAGGAACATGACAGCTAGTTATTTCCAGATATTGTTCTGGATATGAGGGAGGGGGAGTTAACATGTTTTGCCTTTAAGTGGCTTATAGTGGGAGATGAGAAGGACGACATGAGGAGAGGACGGGTGTGTGGAGATGAAGAAGGTTGAGGGAAAGATCTGTGTAAACCCGAGTCAGCCTGAGCAAAGACTGTGAAAGAATTAAGGCAGCTGAGGAAGAGGGTGCAGGGGTTGTAGATGGTAGGAAAATCCTGATGGAGGCAGAAGGGCTGTGAGCACCCTTCCCATAGCATTACTGGAATGCAAACGATAGTCTTAGGGCAGGAGAAGACTAAAGCGAAGGCTGGCTTCCTCTGAAGCTTTTTGTAATAGATTGTCTCAAAGGCCTGTTTCCTTCAACATGGAAAACAGAAAAGTTGTCGGTACTCAGACCTCCCTCCCTTCAGTACCTCCAGTGGAGCAGAGAAGGGAGTCTGGCATGGGGGCCTGTGGGCCTGTGACTAAAAGCTCCCTAACCATTCCCTCGTTCTCCTGTGGCACTTGGTCTCAGTGTGAGGTACGTGGTGAGAAAGGGCAGCTGGCCCCTTTACCTGGGCTTACTCCATAGCATCTTTTCATCTGGGACTGCATCACTATTCTGGAGCAGGACTGTCAGGTCGCACACTGGTAACCCTCCCTGTTCGATGTCATTGTACCGACCTTCCTCCCTTCTCCAGCCTCCTTGCTCTTAAAGGGTCACAGTGATTTTGTTGATGGCATAATAGTTTGAGAAACCTGGAAAGTCATCTAACTAGCATTCTGAAAGAAAGGCCTCCAGATATGTTGAAGAGGGGGGTTTAAAAGGACTTTCAAATGTGAAGCAGAGGCAAAGGTCAGGGGAGCCTGAACACATGTCTTTATTACTAGACGGTGGAGTCCTGAATCTAATATTACTTCTCTCAGTATTTCTAATGCTTATCATAGTACTTAGCACAAAGTCATTTTAAAAAATAAACATAGTAGTAACATGTGCTAAATTACAAACAAAAACCATTGAAGATATATGGGACTATGCTGTTAGGTGGAGAGTTGTGTTAAAGAATCCAGAGGGCTTAGGATGAAGCCTTGAGGGGAAAATGTGTTGAGAGAAATGGTTGCCATGGCAGGAGCAAGTACAAGGCTTTTGGCCTCAGAGAAATGCTGTGCGTCACTGCCTCCTGGACCCTTGTGCTACATCGACTGCAGACTGGCCCAGGCCCATGGGGATAACCACACCTGCTCTGTTGATACTATTGTCTGCCCATCTCAGGCTGAGTTTTCTAGCAAGATATCCTCCAGTGGCCTCCTCAGTAAATCCCAGACAGCTAAGCTCTCTGCCTTCTGTTTTCTCTCTGACTCAGCCAGGGTTGCTACTGTCACTTGCAAACAACCCCATGTGCTTGGTTCTATACCAGCCCTTTGCATCTGTTTTCAGAGGAACTATGTCATGCTAATTTCTCATGGAGAGTGGTGGTGGCCTGGGTGTCTCTTTGGCAACTTCCTGACTGTGCTTCATGTTAACTATGTGTGAACCATCTCTCCTATCTAGGATCATCAAAGTCATGGAAAAACAATCGAACAATTAACTTCATAGGTTACCTTTGCCAAGCCGTCTTCCAAAGTGTCTGGAGTCAGCCAGAAGGGAGTGAGATTCCCTGTGGCTGAAACAAGCTTCTCCATCTCAACCAGCATTCAATGCTGCCACTGTCTGGGAGCTGCCTGTTATCCTGGTCTTGTGGTGCTGCCTCCTTAATTCACAGACTGTAGATGTTCCTTTTCATGTTTTTATTTACTATCGAGATATTTTCATTGGAACATTTGTCCAGGTCTTCAACCTACCTTTTATTGAGTTGTCTTCTTTGTAAATACCGTCTCCCAGTCTGTGGTTTTCTTTATCCCTTATTTCTGTGTCAGGCAGAGCAGAAGTCTTTGAAAGTCCCAGAATTGTCAGGTTTGGTTTCCCTCATTCCCACATTCTCTGTGCTGATCTTCAAGGTTCCTTGCTTTTCCCGGGGCCACCTGGATTTTTCTCTTTGGCGATTTTTCTAGAGAACTCACCATTTTGTTAGTCTACATTTGGTTCTGTGACCCACTTTGTGAGAAGCAATCATGTGGTTGAATGTGAGCTGTTCCCTGCTGGCTCCTGGATTGAACTCTTGGTCCCAGCTGGCAATGCTATTTTTGGAGGCTGTGGAAGCTGTAGGCATTGGGGCCACTGCTGGAAGTTGGTCTCCAGGGATAGCCTTTGAAGGTGGTAACATGGTGTTGGTTCTGCAATGTTTGTTACCCCCTCATCCTCTGTGATGTAAGGGGTACACTTACAAGCTCTCAATGAGATACCTTTCCTGTTCATGGAAAGAAATCTGAACTCCAAGTCACAAATTTCCCACCCTTAAGTTGTTAGGAGGGTATTTTGGTCCAGCAACTTAACAGTAACTAATGCATTCAAGTATCTAGACTCATTTGAAACTCACCTGTCGGGTATTTTTACTGCCCTGTACCAGTGGCTGTTTTGATTCTTCTCTATGTCTGCCATGCCTGAGAAAGTCTGTTTTTTTACACACAGAAGAATTACATGATCTTCAACACCCTAATGTGTTTTCTTGGGTTTATCATTTCACCCTTCATAGTCTCTGTGAGCAAATATTTGAATATTTCCCATCTGTCCTTGTATTTTCTAAATATGTAATCTCTACAGTGGGGAGATAAAAGAGTAAACTTTTGTCACCAGAAGGAAGGAGGAGTTATGCTTACTGTGAGTGAAGTTTCTGCAGCCATATTAGGAACAGTTGCATCTTTTTAGCCCTTAAAATAATAACTCCTTCGAAGCTGTTTCTCCATTTCATCATCAAAGAAGCAGGAAACATAAGGAGGTCCTAGAAGTGGGTCTAGGATTTGAAGCAAAATGGCTGCTGTTCCCTTTGAAGATACCACCTTCCCCTCAAGACTCCAGCAAGGCCAGCTTATTAGTCCTTGGGCTGAGGCAAAAGGCTTGGGGGCTCATGTTAGTGTTTGTCTCAAGAAGGCATAACAGGTAGAAGAAGAGCTATTAAGTGGACCTCAGGGACCCTTGCCACTCCAGTACTAGCAGACAGTGAGTTTTTAGTGAAGAAAGGGCTCTGGTTAGGATCTTCCTAGGGAAGACATATAGGTGACAGGGGACTCAGCTTGGGACGCTGTGGAAGTCCACCCTGCAGGATTAGCTCTATGCCTGTGGGAGGCCTTTGAGGCACAGCACAGACATCTAGTATGTCATGAAGATAAGTCAGAACCCCGTGCTCAGCACAGATGGCTCCAGAAAATATGTATCTGGAAAAAAATGAGCTTGAGAACAGAGGTAAGATCTCACCGTGAGCAGTAAAACTGAAGCAGTAGTGACATTCTCCGTACTGGAATGGTTCCTGTTTGTGACACTGGAACTCTGGCACAGCCTTTGGTGTGCACTGACTCCAGTCCTCAAAGGAACCCTGGACCATGTCACTGTGTGTGTGGTGACCCTCAGTCATATGACAGAGGCTGGTTAAACTGTCCTGTGTGGGATTGGGAACCTGGAAATGAATGGTTTCCCCCTCTTCTTCCTCCTCCTCCTCCTCCTCCTCCTCCTCCTCCTCCTCTTCCTCCTTATTCTCCTCCTTCTTCTTCTTCTTTTCCTCTTCTTCCTCCTCCCCCTCCTCCTCCTCCTCCTTCTCCTCCTCCTTTAGATATAACTGATCTCTCCCTCTCTCTCTCTCTACCCCCCTCCAAGGAGCTATAACAAGTAACAAAAGAAAACAGATTGAAAAAAGGTGGCGCACACCTTTAATCCCAGCACTTGGGAGGCAAAGGCAGGTGGATTTCTGAGTTCAAGGCCAGCCTGGTCTACAGAGTGAGTTCCAGGACAGCCAAGGCTACACAGAAGAGCCCTGTCTCAAAAAAAACAAAAAAAAGAAAAAAAAGAAAAAAAAAAGAAAGAAAAAAATAAAGGGGTGAGGCTTTAGTTATTTATCAGCGACAAATAGGAGACTGGTGCCTACAGTCTAGGATCTGTATAGGATCAGGGTTTTTTGGGAAGAGTATGAAGTCAATTCCTTTTACTTGCTTACATTTCAGTCATAAATGTCAACATCGATTGTAGAACTTTGCCACCGTCTTGCTAGCACGGGGACACCATGCCATCTGGAAACATGACAGAGCCCTAAACTCCAAAGCCACATCTGGAGAAGTGTGAGGTCTGTGCCCACTGTGCAATTCCTTTGCTTCCAAGCTTGGCATTTCTTCTGCTACCTCTATTGAATACATAAGTGTTCTTTACTTCGTTCAACCCTCACATTATAACTTAAAAGAGTGAGATTACTACGCTCAGTCTTCACTCTGATTCTGTTGCTTCATTTGGCCTAGGCCTTAGGAAGGCAGGGCCCACAGTTTTTCCTCTTTCTTCTCTCCAGCTCCCCACGTGGACCACCTCACTGATGATTGCCCTCTTTTGTTTTTAAATTTATAACTCAATCCCCTGCTTTCTTGACCCCCGTCTCCCATCAGAAGACTTCTTTGAAACTGTCTGCATTTGAGCTTGGCATTAAGATTGTCAGCCCTGGACCAATGTTGTGCTGCGAAAGACACCTCCAGGAAGGGGGTAGAAGGGGCTTTGAGACAACATAAAAGACATATCTAGCAGCACAAACAACAATTTCCGACCAATCTGATTCCTGCAGCGCTGCCCCGGGAAGCTCCAAATGAGTCCTTTCATGGCTGCTCCAGCAGAATAGCCACCACGACATTGCTTGCCACCCCAGGGTCTATCATTGTTTCTCTTTTACAAAGTACACAGCCCGCACCATCTTTAAACAGGCTATTTTATTTTGTATTCAATCCTGACTACTAGCACGTCTGGATGTTGCTGTGGCTATAAAGCCTGAGCTGTATCATTTCCCAGGAAGGGCCCAGCTCACCAGAGTTCCGTTTTGGGTTTGAAGGACCCAACGTCTGGGATTATGGGAATACATCTGACAGAAAGTACTGACTCGGTAAGCAGTTAAACTGTACAGAGAAGTTGGAACTCACACAGGAAAATGGTTTAGCTCTGGTCTGTTTCCATTTCAGGTGTATTGGTTTTCTAAGTGGCAAGAACTGAGGGGATGAGTAAAACCTGATTCTCTCCTGGTTTTAACAAGCCCAGAGTCAACCCCCACAGTGTGGGATCTTCTTGGGGCCTAAGGGAAGGATATACTCCCTATGTCCCACGTCCTGAGCTGTTGGGTGATACCCTCCCCGTGCCTACCCTTAGCCTGTCTGTCCAAATCCCTCCTTTTTACAAAGGCACCAATTAATTGGATTAGAGTCCATGCTAAAGGTTTTCTTCTTCCCCGATTACACTTGCAGGCATCCTGTTTCCCAGTAAGATGGCAATTTTGGGACCTGGGGTTAGAACTTTAGTATGAACTTTGAGGGAATACAATAGAACCTATTTCTTTAGATATCCACTTTTCTGTCTCCACCACCTCTTCCAACAGCACAAATTCTAACATAGTATGCATTCAAGGAACAATGACAGATTGTAGCTTCAAGTATTGTATATCCAAGACCACTTTCATTACATTAAAATACTAAGTTTAGGTAAATTGATACATGAAGCTACTGAGCTTCATGAATATGTATTTTTTAAATTTTTTAATTAAATGCTTAATCTTTAATTTTACAAGGAAGAGAGAGGATGCCAGGGCTGGCAATATGGTATCATCCATGAGAAACTGTGTATGTTTACGTTTTTTATCTAAGAGATGATGTGCTTCTTGTGATTCTGTGGAAAAATGTGATAACTTGGATAATAAGTTTTGAAAAAAAATTATTCTTTTTTGAGAATTCCTCTCTCTCTCTCTCTCTGTGTGTGTGTGTATTTATCGCATCAACCCACTAATTCCCTTCCAACTCTTTCCAGATCTGACCCCTCTTTTTATACCCCACTAAGTCCAGTTCGTGCTGGTCATGTGTGGATGGGTATAGGGCCATCTACTGGAGCATGGACATTTCCCTGAAGAAGATAGGTTTTTTTCTGCCTAAGCAGCCTTTAGCTAGAGTGTTGACTGGTCTTGTGCAGGCATCCACAGCTGCTGTGAGTTCATGAGCACAAAGGCTCTGTCACATTCAAGAGACATCTCTCTGCAACATTCTCCACAATCTATGGCTGTTGCAATCTTTCCACTCCTTCTTCTGCAGTGTTCTCTGAACCTCATAGGGATGATGTGTGAAAAAACTATGTCCCATTTATACCAGAGCATCTGAAGTTATCAATTCTCTGCACTCTGGACAGCTGCAGATCTCTGAATTAATTATTGTCCACTGTGAAAAGAAATTGAAGGCTGAGAGCTACACTGATCTGTGAATCCACAGACTGGGATTCAGAAAGTATTTTTATACTGTTCATTTAGCAAAATAATGGAAATAGATTCTCTCAGGAGCAATGACCTCCCAGAGCAGGTTCTTGATGATATTTACACAACCAGGCATGATCTCTGTCTTGTGAGGTAGAACCTTAAATTAAATTAGGAAACATAATCTTTTAATGTTAATCAATTTATTAATAAGTTAATGTAATGTTAATAGTTTACTGCTCTAGTTGGTGGTATGAGCCTAGGAGAGTGGAGCCTGAAAGTGAAGCAGTCTCGTGCAATAGCCAACTTTATTTAGAGCATCAGACAATTCATATTGTGAAGTTGAGAGTCACATGAGTAAAGTGTCCAATCACAAGAGCAAGCTGTGACAAAAACTTTTTCTTCTTAAATGCATATAATCAAATAACGATAGCCAGTCTTAATGAATAATCTGAAATAAACTCACTCCTAACTGCTACACTCGGGAGGAGCAGAAAAGCAAATTTCAATAGTAATTCTGTGATTGTTTTTGAAGAAACTGAGGTCATAAGACTCCTGACTTGTCTTTTTGTTCGTTTATGTTGTCACTGTTGTTTGGTTTTGGTTTTTGGAGTTTTCTCACAGCCCATATCACTACCGCACCTATGGGAATGCCTTTCCAGGTAGGTTGTTTTTGCAGTCACGGGATTTATCCCGTGTCTTAGCTATGAGATGCTGTGTGCTTCTTGTGCTTCTGTGGAACAATGTGATAGTTTGGATAATAAGTTTTGAAAAAAAAATATTTTTTGAGAATTTCTCTTTCTTTCTCTCTGTCTCTGTCTCTCTCTCTTTGTGTGTGTGTGTGTGTGTGTGTGTGTGTGTGCTCGCGCAGCTGTGTATTTGATCACATCAACCCACCATTTCCCCTCCAACTCTTTTCAGATCTGACCCCCTCTTCTTATAACCCACCAAGTCCAGTCTAGCTAGGTAGGACTATTGATAACTTGTCTCCCCTAGTAGTCTGCACAGTACCTTCTAACACTGTGGATGAAGTTTCCACGTCAGTATGAGTTTGACGGCTCTATACCCTTTGACCCAAGTGTGTGGTGTGTTCAGCAATAGGGTCTCACCTTCAAGCTCCAGTGGATACCCAAGAGAAATGGCGATAATCTATAAGACTTTTGTTTGATAATCTATGAAACCAAGAAGAAGTTGGATAATGACCTTTTTTTTTTTTTTTTTTTAATGTGTGAACTTGGACCACCTGTCTTAAAATCATGGGTTAAGGTAAAATATGCCTGTCCTCCAGTAGGCCCAATAAATCCATGTTTCTGTGGGTGATCTTTGAGAGTAAACAAGACAGGGTAGGCAGATTATATAGGAAGTCTGGTTAACTTATAGGCACATGACCATGTCCCTATCTCAGAGTGGGGATCGATTTTGTCAGACTTTTCAGAGTGCGAGGGTTAGCACTGGGATTCATGATCAGTAACCTCTCTAATGTCAAGGAGGTAGGAGAGACAGCAAATGAAGTTTTGAAGATGTTGTTTTCCCTCATAGCCATTCCCACCTCTCAGTGAGGAATGAATGAAGCTTGTCTTTGAACAAAGGAAAGAAACCTTGGGCCTGAAGGACAAATGTCTGTGTGCTATACCAGTGAGATGAAGACGGTCTTTTCCTTAGCACACAGCCTGAGGAGGATAGGGCCATCTCAGCACTGTGGTAGATTGCTCTCCAGGTAAAACATATACCACTACAGCTATTGTGTTTAATTTTCTTTTTAACATACATAGACAATATATATTTGTTTTCTCTCTAGATAACATTCCTTTATTTTTGCTCTAAGGTGAAAAAAATCTCCCAAACACCAAGTATTAAAAAAAAGAGAGAGAGAGAAAGAGAGAGGCAATTTAGAAAAGATTAAAAGCAATTGTTCTGTTACCATTGGCAACAGAATCTAGATGCAGCCAATCAGCAAAGTTGATACATTGTTTTGACACACGTGCACATATTTCTAACATAAATAGCAACAGAGACCCTAATAACAGAAGGTTTTAAAGCTGGCAACTGATGTCATTTCAAATGTGTCAATCAAAGAGAACCTAGGAAAGTGTTTTTCTCAGTCAGGCTGACATTAAGTATATACTGCAATGGCTCCCTAAGTGATGGTAGGCTTCTGTCAGGTCATCCAGGAGATGCTAAATCTATAATTACACTTCTGCTTCTTGGAATATGTCCTTTGGAACATCTCTAAAAAACAACTCTAATAAGGAAATAAAATTTCAATCTTACAGCAAAATTCATTTATTTGCATTATCAAAAAAAGTGTGTTCATGAGAGTGAATGAAGTGAGACTTGAATTAGTTTATCCCTGAGAAAGATACATTTCTTTGCTTCCTATGTCTGCTGAATTTATGATCAACTTATGCCAGTAAATTCTACTAGTTAAAAATGTTTTTAAGTCTCTCAGAAATTAGGATTTAGAGAGAACAATAGGAGAGAACAATAGTATTAGGCTGCGCTGGGGAAAATGGATGGTTAGGAGTCAGCTCTAGGGACACTGACCACTCAGGATGACAGCAGACAGCCATTGAGTCAAAGTCCATCCTGCCTGGGAAAGAAAGAATGATGGGATTGGCAAAAATAAAGAGTAAAAGGTACATCCCTCAAGTGCTTACACAGGGCACTCACAATACCAGCCAGGGCTTTTCAGATAGGAGCTCATGGAATCTCCAAACCCGCTAGAGGTAAGAGTTGTCCCACCAGTTAGTTGTTCCCCAGGCTTCTGTACCCACCCTGTACATGTGGACTTGTCTGATCTCTCAGTGTGACAGGATCGTCTTTAGGTCCTGGTCCTCAGAATTGTAGTTCACATGTTGGTCTGAACATGATTGATTGACCCCCACTTTATCTTTTTAACAGATACTGGCTCATATAAAATCCTAGGACTTCTTCCATCTTTCTCTCCTGGTTCTATGAAGGGTCTGTATCTATGTCCTGGAGCTACTAAGGTGCTGAGTGTCTGATAAAGCCCCCGAGATGATTCAGGGCTCCTGACCCCAGTTGTTTTGCCTCCTGTACAAACCTCTCTTTATAGTGCCAGGTGTTACATTAAGAGCTCTGTTTAGGTTTCAGCCAATGTGCTTAAGAGGTGACTTTCAAAACTCTAAATCATATTTTGAACAAAAATAAAGCATTTATATGAAATATTATATTTTGAATATTTAGCTTGAATATCTTCATAAAGATATAAGCAGGTGTCCATTTTGACCCTACTGCATAATAAGATCATCAGAACACCAGGAGTGCCAGAACATTGGAGCTCTATGCTATTCTTCTTACCCCAGACACCCCACCATATACATTCGGTACAAATTCTCTGCATTTGCTTATTTTGGATAGCTCTACGACAGGAGTCATGTGTCTAATCTTTTTGTATCTTGCTTCTTTCATGTTACAGCCGTGGTTCTCAACCTGTGGGTCATAACCCCTTAGGGGGAGTCAAATGACCCTTTCACAGGAGACACAAATCAGATATCCTGCACATCGTATATTTTCATTACAATTCACTACAGTTATGAACTAGCAATCACCACACCATGAGGAACTATTAAAAGGTTGCAGCATTAGGAAGGTTGAGGTCACTACTTTGTAGTATTCTTGAGATTCATTGTAATTCATCATGTGTTGTTGCTTTATTCCTTTTTCTGGTTGGATAATACATAGTCTACAGATCACACTAATTTGCTAATCCCCACATCTGTCGATGGACATTTGGCTCGTCCATCTCTTGGCTGTCACTAATAACGTTGCTTGTGCATATGCTTCCTTGTATCTGTTCCAGTAAATCTTTTTAACTCCGTTGAGTATATACCTAGCAGTGGAATTAATATCAGATGGTAATTCTGTGTTTAACTTTTTAAGCTACTGCCAGATGTCCTTCCCCAGGACAGATCCAGGTCATTCTCTATCGGTGCCATACCAGAGAGTCATCCATATCCTGTAGGAGCTGTCCGTTTCAAAATCATTGACATTCTGTTGGGTGTGCCACAGAGGTTGACTGTGGCCTGGATCATGGTGACTGACATTAATGGTGCTGGCTGTCTCTTCTTCTGCTTCTTGGCTGTCTATTATTATCTGTGCTCCAGAATGTTTAATCAAGACTCTTCTAAGCACATGTAGCTTATGTGTTTTGTTTTGTTTGGAGAGAGAAGTCAGTGGTAGCAGGGAAGGTACAGAGCAACAAGAACAGGACATGGTGCCGATACCTCTGCTGTTTGCACATTTGCGAGTGAGCCCTGAGTTCAGTGTTGTCAAAAGATCCTTTCACAGACAGGAGATCAGACTCATAAATGTGATCCAGTTATGTGTCATAAACTCAAGGCACGGTTAAACGATAACTTGAAAAACTGATTTTGTATTTAATATTAAAATACAATGTCCTTATGCATAAAATACCTGGCCTAGAGAGGGTAGCCCAAAAGGTTAACTTTTGATGAATTTTTTAATTAGAGTACAATTTTTTGAGACACTATGATCATCAAAGGATGGTAATGGAGTTGAAGTGCTATTAAATTCTGAAGATATGTGCAAGCTGCTTGTGTTCCCTGCCATCTGTGGGCTCCCCCTCCTCTCTCTCCCTCTACTTCCCTTCTTCTTTCCTTTCTTGCCCGCCTTTCTCCCTTCCTTCTTCCCTCTTTCCCTTTCACTCACTCCCTTTACCTCCCTTATCCCTCTCTGTTTTATAAATAATGTTTTACAGGTAATCTTTCTCTCTCTCTCTCTCTCTCTCTCTCTCTCTCTCTCTCTCCCTCTCTCTCTCTCTCTCTCTCTCTCTCTCTCTCTCTGTGTGTGTGTGTGTGTGTGTGTGTGTGTGTGTTGGCGGTGTTGATGGTGGTGGGGTTCTCCTCCTCTATTACAAAGCTCCTGTGATCATAGTCAGTTTCCTCTAGTGTTGAGTTTTGGAATGCCTGTCCTGAAATGACTATACCATAGAAACCTGAAAGATGTCTGCAATTCTTATTACTTGCTTTCAACACAAAAAGTAGTACTTACACTTCATAAGGTCACATCAATGGAGTTTTATTGCCAGTTTAGCTGGGTGTGCCAGTACCCTGGAGAGCAGCGGGGCTTTCCATTGGGTTCTGTAGGCAGCTGGATCTCAGAAGGAACAGTGAGACGTTCATGTGGCTGGGAGCCACCAGCTTGTGTTGCAGAACTAACAACACATCACCCAGACTCACAGACACTCTGGAGAAGAGAAAGGGAGGCACACATTAGCCCTGTCCTCAACGTTGCATCACAGCCTTGCGTGGTCAGTGGTCAGCAGAACCCAGCATAAGGAGTCACTTTGATCCCAACTCTGAGGTTATTCTTAAAGAAACCTGGAGTTCACCACAGGCTTTGTAGCTGAGTACTGCACAATTCTGATTTGGAGTTCTGAGAGGTATACCTTCATAGAATTCACATCTAGAACTCACATGGGCAACTATAGTCTCTAGTCCAAAAACAAAACAAAAAGCAAAACAAAACAACAACAACAACAACAAAAAACCCTAGTCTAGGTGTTGTGCTTGTAAAATGTACAGAGACAAGGACAAACAGGTCACTAGCCAGGCAAACTTAGCCTACTTGGTGAACTTTGGGTCAGTGAGAGACCCTTTTTCAAAAACAAGGTTGATGGACCCTAAGGAACATGTGCAACATTGTTCTTTGGCTTCCATATGCACATGCACACATAACTGCCTGTATATTCATGCATACATATCCACACATGCATGCAAATGCATAACACACACACACACACATACACACACACACACACACAGTGCTTGTTGGTCATATGTTCTTTGTAGAAATAGTTGATCATTCCTAAATTTACCAAAGTGTCTTGGAATAGCACAGTTCATACCATTCTGGATTTGAATCCAATACTACACACATATTTTTGACTCTTCTCATGGAACTCTTAATCCCAGGGTTGTGAGTTAGAGCTGCACATTGGGTGACAGCTGAAGCACTAATATGATAATCCTCTGTAAACTCCCTGTGTGTGTGTGTGTGTGTGTGTGTGTGTGTGTGTGTGTGTGTGTGTGTGCTCCTTGCTACCTACCCAAATGTTTTGGACTCAAGAATGAAACACACACACACATGTACCCTTTCTTTTTTTTTTTAAATATACCCTAAGCAACTCAATAGCTGGGCACTCCCTAACTCTACATGGCTTGCACAAACTCACCTCCAATATTTCTAAGTTAATACTTACTAAATCTATTTTTCATTTTTGCTGCCCTAGACCCTGCTGAGCAGCCCTTCTGGGGCCACTTTTCCCTTGCACCTACATATCAACTGTCTCTCCCTCCTGCACCTCTCTGGCGTGGTCTGTGTCCTATGCCCTTGTCATGGTGGAATCCCCTCGTCCTCCTTCCTTAGTCCTTTCCTGGGAATCCTAAAAGTCCTGCCTCAGTCTCCCTGCCTAAGCATTGGCAGCCAGTAACTACTGACCAGTCAAAAACCAACTGCGGACAGGCTTCCTGTAGTCCTACTGTGGGACACTGCAAACAGGTTTTTGGGTAACATAATTAGCATGAGAATACACACCACTACACTTCTATTGGCTGACTCTTCCAATACCAAAGTATTGTTAGGGAAAGTAATATTACCTCACTGATCTAGACAGGAAAAAAAAAAAACTAGAAAAGCACCTGCTCATGGTAGCGATGAGAAAGGCTTGTGAAATGAATACACAAAAACGTTAAATAGCATGTCAAATTACTGCAAGGCTCTTCTGGATGTGGCTTCCATTTCCATGGGTTGGAAGTCTAGTAGCAGAAGGCCAGACTCAAACACTGTTTTCAGTTTCTTGAAAAATTTAAGCTACATTTTCAAGATCTTTGCTCTGTTTCAAGTATTTGGATCATGGCAAAAGCTCAAATTCAAAATTCATTTTATAGGATAATTTTCCACTTAATTGTAAAAATCCCTGTGTGTTTTAAGAAAAATTCAACCCATATGTTTCATTATTTAGTTTACACGTAACCATAAAATAGTTGCTTTGTAAAAGTCTGAAGTAAACAGTACATGTTTGGTTATGTTTCTTCAATTTTGCCTTAAGAAGTAGGAAGCTCTGCTTAAAACAGACTCACTACAGAAACCCACTTGGGAATGTGAAAAAGAGCTCACAATTCCTGGTGTCCTGGCTGGATTCCCATGAGGGACCCTTTCTCTGACCTCCTCTTCCTGTCCCCAGGAAAGTGGGTCTCTATTAGGTGGTATTGAAACTCCTTGTGAATCTAAGTAATCAGCTTTTTCCTCAGATTCTGGAAGGGTTGGACCCTGTAGCTATGACAATAGCTACGTATTGTGGCCTTGATTTCTGTTGATGGTGAGAGAACATGAAAAGTAAAGCTGAGATGCCTTGTGCACCTTGGGGAGGGCAAGCCCTGCTCCTGAGGATGCTCTAGGCTCTTGCTTGGTAACAGCAAGTTGTTTTTGTCACAAATGTTAGAGGATTTGGGCCAAACAACATTATTTTTAAGTGTCCTCAGTTGGGTTTCACAGATGGCTAGGATCGTGTTAACACCACCCTTTCTCTTGAAAACTCACCGAGGGAGTGAATCTGTGTGTAGAAAATATAGCTATAGATCTACTCAGCACACTGTCCAGCTTTTTGAGAAGCTGGAAAGACAGTGAGTCCATGGGGGGAGTAGTTACAAAATTAAAGTTAAGTTCTTTATTTGTAAACACTCCATAGCTCACTTGTCTTAGGATAGAATTTGGAATTCCAGTTGACAGTCCATGTCTGTGGAGCTGAAGCCTTTCTGAAGATTCTGTATAGATTTGAGTATTTCTGCAACGCAAAGAACACGCTTATAATACTTAATACAAGTACAGGAGGGAAGAATGACATTATATGCATTTTTAGAATAAATATGCCTCCAGGCCAGGTTCTGGTTTAACATTCTTGCTATAGATGACATCTATATCAGGAATGGCTCCCCTTGTCTTTTGTTCCACAGATATTAACATAATTGGAGAAGAAGAAAGCCAGTGTAACAAGCAACTGACTCTTGGCTTTGAGTCCTCCAGCCCTGCTAGTTGAGAAGACTCTACACAAGCTCACCTTGACATCCCCTATGTGCTGGGGAGCTGTGATGGGGGAAGCTCCATCATAGAGCTGGCCTTCCACATCTCTGCCTCAGCATCTAGGGGTTCTGGGATACACAGAAGCACCAAGTGGAGTTGTTCATATCTGAACAGGTTTCTCTCTTAGTTCTTGCTTCTTCTTTCTCTGTTATCTGCTTGCTATCATAAGGTTAGTTCCAGACTCCTGGTTGCAATCTACAAAATACCTCTTATGAAGTAAACCCCAGTGATCTGGCTGGTAACATCACCCCAAATTGTATCGCTTTATAAAAGCATCCTTGTAAGTGATCTTATAATTCATTTATTGTATTCTTGAACAATTGGATTGCATATTAAATCTTTTCAACTTAAACGGTGGAGAGAAGTGTTCAAGTAATGGATTCTTGCTGTCAGAGACAATGGCAGAGCTGAGGAGACAGCAGAGCTGTGTTAACCCTTTTTGAGACAATTATTCATATGTTTGTTTTGATTTTGGCTTGTTGAGATCAGCTCTTACTCCATGGCTTTACTTGAGGCCATTCTTTTAGAAACTATGCTGTTTGTTGTTGTTTGTTTGGACATGACACCCTGAAATGTCTTCACATATCCGCCATCCAACAGCGGATCGTTATTCGATTCCCTACTTCTTCTGTGAGAAGAAAGTTTGTGTCAATATAGACACTATTGTTCTTGCACGATGGCCTCATCCACACACAACATTCACCTCTGAAATGAATTCTCTGTCTAATCTGTGTGTGTTTCCTCTTCCACTCCCCACCTGAGACAGGTTTTTCTTCCTTCCCATCTTGCTGGGCATCTCTTTCTTAAAGCAAAGGCAAAAGACTGCCCGGACGAGCGGCTTTCCCTAAGCTCGGAAGGGGCTTGCTAATCGTAGTTTTATTTTGATTCCTGTGAACCTGCTCAGGTCTCCGTCTATACCCTGTGAAGCTTTCTTTCCATTTCAGGTGAGTTGCTTTTATCTTTCAGCACACTAAAACTAAGCAGATCAGAGATAGCAAACCAATTGCAGAGACATTTTTCCTGAAAAACATAAAATGCAGCTTTCTCATGGATGCTGCAGTATTCCTGAACACATTAGGTTGTGCAGTAAATGTTGCCTCCTGGAGTCCAGCGATACTCTCAACTGTTGATTATTGTCAAGGCTAATCCTCCAGGCCAACTTCTTTGAGATTGTAATATATATATATATATATGACCTTTTGACCCTTAGCTTCCCTGTTAATTTTGTCTAACAGGGTTTGTGAACAGATGAGGAAGTGCTGGAGAAATGACCTCCTCTTTGTTAAAAAATTTAATGATAAAATCCCTCCAAACTCATGTGTTGCTTGCAAAAATGCTACAATGTTGCAGAGAGATGAAAGCGCAGCCTCTCTTGTTTCTGACCAGTCTAGGGGGTCCTGCAGCTGGTGTCAAATGAAGTCATGGTCATCTCCAGCTCTTGTTGGCTGGAAAACTGCAGAGGATACTTGACTTCTGTTCTAATGTGGTGCTGTTGAAGGGAGAACGTGCAAGAGTTCCACCCACAGTGCTGAGCTGCAGAAACAACCTAGTCTCCAACAACAAAAGATGATGTGAGCCATGTTCATGTGTAATTATTTTCAGCAATAAAGAAAAAAATTAAGTTATGAGTGTTTTGTAGGAAAATAGGTATAACTGGAGATAATCATATTAAGTGAATTAAGCCAGTCCTATAAAAACAAATATGTAGGTTTTTTGTTTTATGGTTCCACGATTTTTACAATCACATAAAATCATGTGTGCAGACATAAAATGAAGATCAATTGTCTTAGAGAACAAAGAGGACAAATGAGGAGGGAAAACGACTGCAAAGGGGGGATGGGAGGGGCTCATGGGGGCACATTCAATGAAACTACCAATAAAGTCACTGCAAAAAGGTGGGCCACAGAGTTACCTCGGTCTTCATGAGAAGATGCAGGGGCCTGGAGAGAGAGTACTTATAGGACATGTGATCTCTTTTTGATTTGGATCACAAATGACTAAGAATGTGCACCTGTAAAATTCCCCCTCCCTTCAATCCCCATAACTAATTTCTCAATTTCTTATTGTGTTTGAGTTAACTGAAGTCAACTGGGAGGCATCCACTGGCCATAAGCACTGTATCCATCTGCAGGGGGAAAAGTATTAAGTTAGTCGGGTGACAGGCAAGAATGGGAGCCATGCACCATATACCCAGTGGCCTGAAATCTAAAAAACAAGAAGAAAAAAAATAGCAATCTCACGTATCAGTTCTTTTGGAGATCCTCGGCAAAGACAAGAGGAGGGCAGAGGGGGAAGTGTTCAGGTTGCAGATCTGGGCAGAGTCTTTTCTAACCTAAACCCAACACTCTGAGAACTGAAATTTGGCCCCTTTGCGAGATTAGGCTTCCCAAATTAGCTGTCTTTGGTGACAGCAAAAATGCCTGCCTGTCCCCTTAAGCAAGACTCTCCCACCTGAGGAGAAACCAGAAGCATGGCCCAAGCCCAGAACAGGTGTTTAACAGGATGCAGAAAAGCAGCAGGCTTCCACATGCAACACCTCTGAGCACATCGCTGGAGGGATTTGGCTGCCCGAGAGGCCTTGATTACTGTGGGGCCAAATTAAAGGCAGCCTCTGTAATGCTGGTACAGGAACCAACAGGGGAATATTTGTTGGCTCACGTGAAAATCCCAAGTCTTGTTACATCTTGAGGAAGTGGGCATCTTTTGGTGCAGTCAAAACTTGTAGTGAGAAGTAAATTTTAAGTTCCTGGCTGTCGTGGGGATGTTTCTCCAAGGAGGAGAGCTATTCTTGTTACCTTTAAGGAAAACTGCACTTAAATGGAAATTCTATTAGAGTTGTTCTAAATAATATGTAGAATTTAGGAAATGCTTTCCCATGGGGCTTATTTCATACACCAAGTACCTGTATCATGTAAGGCATCATGGATACAGAGGAGAAAGGCGAAGCAGGACGAAGAAATGAGTTTATGTCTGTTTTGCAGAAAACTTTATTCTGGGAAAATGCAAACTGACTCTTTAGAAATGTGACTTTTGACAAGAAATCATAGGAAAGAAGCTGCAGTGCTCTCCTGTTTCATCTGAATCAGAACCCTCCTTCTTCGTGGGCCCTGGCTATTTTCCTTTGCCTACTTAGAACCACACAGAAGTACATGCTTGATTGTTTATTCGTGGAGTCCTGGAATCCATGAGGTGGGTGTGGTATGGTTTTGCCACATATCCAGGAGCCTTGCCTAGCACAGGTAGCTGCTCCATACGGTTGTTTCTCTTTTAGGCTAGGAGGAAAAAAGCCATAAGCAACATGTCTATATCTTAAAGCATTAAGAAAAAAATATAAAAATTTCGAACAGGGCACAGTGTTGTATGTTGATAATCTCAGTATTCAGGAGGCTGATGTAAGTGGACTGTGCAGCCAGCCTCTGTGCTACATAATAAGACCCTGCCTCAAACAAACAGAGTGGGACTCTCTGTCAAACAACAACAATGTGGGCTTCACACTGCAGGGATGCTATAGGATCCAGAAGACAGTTTTCATGGGGCAAAGCTCACGCACTGCTGTAGGGGCATGCTGAGCCAAGACATTTGCCCCATGGAAACTTGATGGCATACTACATGGTACTGGGGAGGACTACATTCAAGTTCTTCCCCTGGCAGGAAAAAGAATATGAAATTTTTATTGGTGAATATTAATCTAGATAAAAGAAAATAGAAAGCCTTCCTTCTCATTTGACAATTATAATTATATGAATAAGTTTCATAAAATGTATCTTTTTACTTAAATTTTTTAAAAGATTTTATTTACTTTTAATTATGTGTCTCTCTGTGTGTCTGTGTTGGGGAGTGTGCACATGAGTGTAGTTACCTATGGAGTCCAAGCGAGGACATCAGATACCCTGGATCTGGAGTTACAAAAGGCTATGAGCCTCCTGATAGGTGCTAGGACACGTGCATCGGGCCCCTGTAAGAGCACCACATATTCTTTACCTATAAGCCGTCATCCTAGCCCCAACCTTATTTAATATGTTTTTTTTTCTGTATTACTATAATAAGATAACACAGAATAAGAGCACAGGGCTATGTCAGCATCAGTGGTGTTTCATGGAGACACATAGCATGCTAGATCTGGGTCCTAGTTAACATCTAGGGCCAAGCCACCTGGATGTTGAACACCCTCACAGGTTTGTAGAATGTGTTCAAATGGAGTGAAGACTTTCAAAGTGGACGACAGGAACTACTTTATTACTTGACATCGAAGGCCCAGATAGTGGACTGTCGTGTCACTAGCAGGAGTTGTGCAAAGCACCTAGAAAGCTGACACTCTAGTGTCTGTGAATAGGGAGCCCACTTGCGGGTCCTCTCTGCTTCCACAGAGCAGCTCTTTAGCCACTTCAGACCAAAACTTAAAATGCAATTCTGCTTGAGAGGTTCCCGCATGTCTTTGTGAGTTACAAGTCCGGGAAACCTAGCTGTTGGGACCACAGCCATAATAACAAAGGTTCAGGAGTCCATCTAGTAACTTCTTACCATACACATGAAACAAATGGATGGAAGAAAGGTTCTGGCACAGCTGGGTAGAGTCATGGCGTAATTGGAAGCAGAGGTTGCTAATCTAGCCTGGACCCATGATGTGCTACCCCGCTGATCCATCTCACTGTCCCATGGGGCCAGGGAAGAAGTGTGTGTGCTTTTTAAACTGTTAACTTGTTGCTAGACACAGCTTTCTTCTGGACCTGTTCTGGCAAAATGATCCTGAGCACTTTGACACAGTGGGCATTAGTAGTCAGGGTTGGATAAATCTGGGGAACGGGCCCGGGATCTGGCCACAACCAGGTCAGTGAGTATAAATGAAGTTGAATCGAGAAATGGAGGGCACGATCCTGTGTGCTGGCCAGGTAAAGAATGATGGTCTGTCCCTTCAATAAACTCTTATTTTCCACACATTAATATTCCTGGTCAGAACAGACTCAGTGTCCATCTCCATGACTGTTTCAGGGTTATTTATATTCTGATCTTTCTTTCCTCCACCAATTGTCTGCCTTCTGCTCTCCCCATGCTCTTACCCTGGCCAGGCAGAGGCCAGGCAACCGCCTGGATCATCACTCAGGGCTATTACTGTATAGTAAGTAACAAAAACCATGACTCTGTGCTTACCATCTGTAGGAAAAAAAATATTCAATTCATTGGCAAGTCAGAAATTTTAAATGACTTCCATAATAATGTAATGTTATTTAGTCTTACCAAAAAAAAAAAATCTTATTTTTATTGCGCAGGACTCTTGTCTTCTGACTGCTATGAATGCATTGGCAACAGATTCTCTTTTCTAACCCAGTATGGGGGGCTACAGGAACCCTGGTGAAGGCGTATGCGGGGCCCCATTTAAGTCAGTCTATAAAGATGAGATCTTTACCAGGTTTGTCTTTAAAATCCAAAATGGAAGCGTGTCGCGGAGCTCCATGTGCATAAAACCAAGAACCATGCTGTCTGACTACAGTCACCCTGTTGTTGTGGTTTATGATTTTATTATAAGAATCAAAACTGTTTTCTGTCACGATGTTTACACTCCTAGTCCTGAGCAGCAAGCTGTACATTCTTCTCTTGGGAGTAGAATACATTCTTAAAGTAAGAATTGTGTAAGACCTAAGGATGGACCAGGAAAGTGTATAAGAACCTCTTCGCCTATCTGCGAGGTCATTTATACACACATACATTCCTGCCAAACCCTTCACCTGCGCCTTTGGTTTTTTCACCCCTCCCCCTAGAAATCCTGTCCATAATGATCCGATTTTGGCCTTTGTGATGCCGAACAGCAGAGGTGTCCCTTCCCCAAGCCTTTTCACAGTTTGTCTAATCCTCTGTCGCCCTTACGATTGCAGGCTGGTTGCTGTCCGTGTCCACAAGAGATGAGCGGCAACACCATTATAGGATTCACTAACAAAAGACTTCCACGATCATTTTCTAGCATCTTGGAGATTGACAAGGTCCCCTCCTGTTTCCCAAGCCCATTTCCCCCTGTATTCCTGGTGATTTCTTTTCTTATACACCAGAAAGAAAGCACCTCGCTGAGTGGTGACCTCTCGCCACACGGATACCTGCTAGAAACAACAAGCGTCACGTGTTCAAACTGCCCCTTGATGTGCTGGGATTGGTGTGATGGGCCCGTTTGATATACTGAGCTGCTTAGAGCTGCCTTTAAAAAAATCAATCCATATTAAAAATAAAAGTTCCTTTTGAAAATTACTGTTCCGATTTCTTTGGGGTGGGGGGTGTGTGTGCCACAAGCCAGCTGAAAGTGCTGGAGAGAGTCATAATGAAGCCACCAGGACCCTGGCAGACTGGGGAAAGAGGGAAGGCCCTGAGCGATTACAACACTTGGCAGGTTTCAGTTGATGGCTCACTTTACCAATGATGCCTGGTTTGTTCTCGGGTTGAGGAGCCTAAAAACTTTCCAAAGATTTTCATGGGGTCAGTTTTTAATCTTTTATACAGTGTCTTTCAAATTGGTAAAATACACACACACACACAAATATATATATATATATATATATATA
>NW_022196899.1:28928154-28961556 GCF_008632895.1 Mastomys coucha | reverse complement strand
GTATATACACACACACACACACACATATGCAGTATACACTCATGCGCGCACACACACAGAGTTTTAGGAATGTGTGGGAAATACTAGTCTATGTGTTTTTCATGCTGTCTACTCATTTATGTTATCCATAATTCACTGAAACTTTACCCGCTCTCCTGTCTAAAAACAGATTCCCTGCTTCATTATTCATTTGATAAATATTTGCCAAAATAAATAATTTGAAGGAAAGAATACACTTTTAAAAAGAGTTCATTAAAAAGATAGAATTGAAGGAATGCTTTTTTTGTAAATAATATTTTCTATTTCTCTTCCTACTTCCATATGTCTCTTAAACACCAATATTTTCACCTTATGCATGTAGGCAATGCACACGAATATACATTTTCTACCATGTGCACATGTACTTTGTTCAGTTTTCTTGAAAAGAATATTTGATAAAGTCCTTGACATGACTGGGCTCAAACACTGGAGGCCAGGTGTGGTGGCTCATACTTTGTTGATGAGTGACTCGGGCACACAGCCAACTGAGGAAGGAGAGCGGATGGTGAACAGCTGTGTTGGTTTAGTGGCCTGTGAAGGGGTCGGACTTGAATAACGCTGGAGCAATGTTCCTACAACAGATAAGACGTGGCTTGGTTTTTCTTTCACAACTCAGGTAATATACGGGTGTGTGAACAGCTCTCCTCAAGCAGACTCGATGGATTAAGATGAATTTGGACAGGGATGTGAAGAATGGAGTCTTTGCCTGAACGAAGTAATGCTCCTATCAGTCTAAAGAATTAGGTTTTAAAAAAATAAACGGCCTCATCATCGTCCAGAGGTTGGTTAACTGTCACTTAGATTTATGTCAGGACGTAGGGGTGATCAAGCCTCCACTCTTAAAATAGGCCCAAGGCCTCCCTGCAACTAAAACCCAGGGCTGACTCTAGTCTAGATGATGCTGGTTCGGTTGTGAGCTGTCTGTCTCTCTATATCCTCTGCTGTGTGGGAGCCCTTGTCACATCTTTCCTGCATCCTAACCCTGCTGTGAGGCCTTCCCAGGCATGGTGTGGTGAAAAGCTTGCAGCATGGGCCGAGTGGCTCGTCAGTGTATTAGCTCATGACATGAGGGTCTTAAGTTCCTTCCAATCCTGTAGACCCAAGAAGGATAGTACCAAGTACTTCCATTTTAATCAAGACTCCATGTTACTATTAGCTGCCCCTTATCAGGAGTTGTAATCTGTCAGTCAATAGAATCCTCAAAATAGTGCAAGGTGGACATTTTAATGCCTGTTTTTCTCAAATAAAAAAACCAAGGCTCAGAGAAATTAACATTAATTTAGGTCAGGAACTGGAAGGTGACAGAGACAAGATTCAAATCCAGAGTTCATATGTTTCTAATCATTTTACAGCCAACCCTTTTTTGCTCTCTGCCCCATTATCCTTGCATCTTGTAGATTTTAGTGAGAATTCCAGACAATGGGCATAAGTTACTTGCTCAAGTTTCACTATTTTTTTTTCTGCCTGTCTTGCCCATATCATGCATCTGTCACCAGTGGTAGCTGTTCATGTACTGTGGTTGATGCACACGAGTGTCTTTTATTCCTGGATGGATAGTTTTACTCCAAGGGTAAGGCAGTTGGTAAGGTGTAACTATGGGAAGAGTCGTCCCCCAATTCTGTTCTTTTTTAAGGAAAGAGCCATCCATATACTTAATCAATGGGATGCTTAGACATGCAAGGCTTCCCTACACACTGATAATTTATATTCATTCAAAACCATCTTTAAAACCCCAGAATAGGGGTTGGGAACTGCTTTAGGCAATAGGCATATAAGTAAATAGGAAAAATATCTCCTTTCCATCTGGTGCTCTAGTGCAGACTCTGAGATGGCAGTTGTCAATCATATGTGACTCCTGAGCGCTTGGAGGGTCTGCATAAGGATGCATTGAAATGTAAGATGTGCACTAGATTGTCAAGACTTCAGGTATAGAAATAGTGTGACATGCTTCACCCATAATCTTTTCATGGTTGCATATAAAAACATTAATTTTTTATACTAAATTAAATGAAATAGACCAATAAAATGCACTTCACCCATTTCTCTGAATATGGCTGATAGGTGACATATACGGTTGACACCACACCATTTCTCTTGTTTAGGAGGATGAGTAAAAGTCACCTCTTGTATGGATTTCATTTTATACAAATTGAATCATATTGCTAATAACTGGGCTGTAACCTCATGTTCTCTACTCAGTAATCCTGAAGCTAGCCAGTGGCTTATTATTTAACTGGGACCTATGGCGGGTGTATATTGAAGACCTGAGTGGTGTCAGCACCAAATCTTGGTCACTTTCTGATATTGTGATGCAAGATCAGATGTGCTACCTGTGTGCAAACGTTTCTGCAGGCCAGGAGACATAGGTGAGTGCTGGAATGGCAATGACTCTCAGTGTTCACCTGTGCTGGGGAGAGTCATGCAGGCACAGCACGAGGAGTATGGTTTCTACCGCAAAGCTGTCCTTACCACTCCTGCATGGAGTCTTGACTTTGGTACCTCTTAAACGTCTCATCTCCCATAACCTCACTGTGGTGGCCCAATGTTCGCCGCATGTTGGAGAATCAGCTATCATGTCAAGCCACAGAGTAGAATAAGGTACCATGATGCTTTCTTTTTTTCTTCTACCCGACCTCTGAATTTAGCACTTGAGTGTGGTCACACGCAGCAAGGACAGCAGTTGTTTCTTGGCGATGCTACACGGACACACATGCGTGGTCATTTTTCCATGGTATGGCCATTACTTCTGAACAAGCTGCAAAACAGGGTGAAGGAATCACATTATGAGCCATGACAGAACTAGGATTCAAGCCAGTCTCCATGCTTTCAGACAGCTCTAGGTTTTCTTTGAGATGGATTGTGCTTGGTTGTCAGTCTGGTCTCAAAATTTCAGGTTTAAGGACTCTTCTAGTCTCAGACTCGGGGTGTGGGAACTACAGGCACACGCTGTCCTGCCTGGCTTCAGCCACCTGTTAATTACTGTTCCAGAAGTCCTCACATATCCATTCATATTTAATTAGTTTGTTGGGGATTGAATCCAGGATGTCATGTGTGCTAAGCATGCCCTATACAACAAAGCTATGCACCCTGTGTAATTAGACATCTGGATTTAGCATACTGATACATTTCTTAATGGCTAAAACATAGGCTTAATCCTGTTGTTTTTATCAACAATGCACCGAATACAGCTACTTGTGTCACCTTCCTATAGCCATGATTATCAAAATAAGAGCATTTGAAAATGTCAACACTTAGAATAAATGTAGCTTAGTTTAAAGAAATCCTCCCTTCATGGCCTGTATTCTTCAACTTTTGCCAGGCAGGCATGAAAGCTGGGACAGAGAAGGGTACTGGACTGGGCCTGGTGTTAGGAATCTGACCAGGCTTGGATTACTGGATTCCTTTAGAGGTGCTCACTGCACTGCAAACAAACAAGCATGAGCCGCCTGTGTCATCTTTACCCTGCACAGTGCGACACCCCCCACGACAAGGCGCTCATCCCTCAGTATCTGTGTGCTGGCTTGCTCCTATCCTGATTGCTCTACCTGGAATGTAAAGCAGCGGGTATGGTATTCATCAGCCAGGAGTCCTTGGCCTCAGTGAGCTGGCTTTCTCTAATGAGCTCCCTTCATAGGTGGAGCAAGCTGATAGCTGGGATATGTTGATGTGACCATCATCATGAACGAAGACTGTATACACACTATGTGTGAGGTTGACATCTTCTTGCTCTGGGCTTCTCCACTAGGCAAATAGTGCTTCTTTTGCAAATGCAGTCTCCCCAGTGGATGGGTACTTGGTGGGTTGAGGGTTTACTAGACAGAGCAAGATTAACTCAACATGACACACACTTTGTCAAATATGCGCTCTGCCGCATGCCACTCCTGTTTCATGACCATTAAATGACAAGGGTCTTTAAAGACCTTTTATTTTTTCTACTGAAAACAACAACAACAACAACAACAACAATAGCAATAACAACAACCCAAGCTACAAACGTTATAATCCAATTTAGTACACTGTTGTTTTTCTACTGATTTTGGATCTGCACCTATTGACTTTGAACTCAGTTAAACGGCAAGAGCAATACAAGTTAAATATCACACAGTCCCCAGAGCTTTTCAAAGATGACTTACAGGAAAAATCAAGGATTCTGATGAAAAGGGGCCCACAGTTAACTGGAGATGCTGTGTTTGTGCTGGTGAATGCTCCTTAGACCCTGGGTCAAAGAATGTGTGCCAGAATAGAAATTAAATTCCCTGTTGTTGCATTTATTGTTTTTATATTTCTTTTTTTTTTTAAAAAAAAGATATTTTAAACAGTTGATTTCTTTAATCAGGTGATCTCACTTAAGGCATATAGACTATTGTAATAAATTGTGAAAGATAGCAACATTTAAATCTATCCTCATTGAGAAAATTAAGCTGCTGGTCCCCATTTTTCCATAACTGTTTTTTAATTGATAAAGGAAAGTTTCCTTTCATCTCGAGGTTTCTAACCTTCCTCAGTCTTTTGTGTATTCCTCCAATCAAAAGGTTTTGATTATTTAAAGAAATGACACCCACTGTTTCCCCCTTACAGATCATTTTGTGGCTGCTTTCAAAGCATTTTCACAGGATGGGGGGCCGAGATTTACCCCAACAAAAGCCAGGCTGGCTGCTCGCCTTTGTTATCGCTGCCTCGAAGCAATTTATAACTTTCTCTTAGGTGCCTAGTGAATTGGTTATACTGGATCCAAGAGCAGCTGTGGGGGGCCTGGGTTGTTTTCACAGGATCTTTCGAGAAAGGGAGGCAGCACAAAAATTCTCCGAGCTCAGAACAGCACAGAGGAAAACTTCCCTTTTCAATCTCTGCTGATTTCTGCTTGCTGCTTAATCTTGTCAATTATTTCCCACTGCTCAGACGCTGCCCTGAGCTATCTAGGGCCAGGAACAGGTTAGTGGGAGACACAGGAAAATGAAATGAGGGACAGACACATGGCTCTGAAGGGAGAAGGAACTTCCCATTTTAAAGTCCTAGAGATGATTGTTAGAAACTTAGAAATTAAAATTGTGAAGATAATGACCTGGAGACAAAGCATAAACTCATGTTACTAGTGGAGAAACTTAACTGCAAGGTGGAAATTCATTTTTTTTCTGTTCCACAAAAAAACAAACCAAACCAAACCAAGCCACCAATGTATTTGCTTTGTAAACATTCTAAAGGAAAAGCTTATGGACTGAGAGTTTCCTGGTGTCTCCCACTTCTTTTCTTAAAGGAAGCTGCCGTCTTTAGTGAGACATGTCATGTTAGCACCTTTAAACAGTAATTTCTTTATTCTTTTAGACGGTGTCTCATATAGTTCACGTTAGCCTTGAATGCTCTATGTAGTGAAGGATCCCTTTGGACTTCGAGTCCTTCTGCCGCACTTCCTGAGCCAGCCAGAGCCTCATCCATGACAGGTGAGCACCCCATCTGAGCCACAACTTTTTTTTCTATTACATTAAATACACGTGTATAATACAAATACAGATTATGATGTTTTTCTGTAATGGATCACATATTGTATATGTTCCACTTTCATTTTATGGGTGTCTGATGACTTCTCACATGTTAATACATGCAGATCTACAATGTCATGTCTGATAGCACATATTGCTCCATAATGTGGATATACCAGGAAGTACCCAGTTGGTTGACATTTTGTGCTTGTTTCTTTCTTTCTTTCTTCTTTTTTTTTAAAACAAGTGCTAGTGACTGACGTCTGTGTACATGTGGATATCTGCAGGAGAATTTCTTAGAATTGGAATAACTGCTCTCATTCACTCACAACAAATAGCGGCATTCTGCAAAGTCCCCTAATAAATAAATGTGCTAGGTTCCAGGGTCCGTTACTCAAGCAGACAGGGGAAGTGCTCTGTGAAACTCCATGTTCCTGAGTAAAACACTTGACGAGTGTTCTCCTACTCTTTAATGTGATCCGTGAAGGGCTGTTTGTCTACAACTCAGCCTTCGGCTGCTTTTCTCATGGTTGTATGTATGTATGTATGTATGTATGTATGTATGTATGTATGCATGCATGCATGCATGTGTGTATATATGATGTATTTTCTATAAGGTAGATGGACATTTCCACATGGCAGCATGAAAGGATGATAACAGAGGTGTATTTGTACATAAGAGATTCCTGACCCATATGACCTCAGTGTCCTGTGTCCTGTGTGCACTCAGAGTCCCATTGTGGGGAGAGCTTCTGCTCCTCAGGGCGTGACCCTGTGGACCAGAGACATCTCATTGCAGCGGGCTCATTAGCACTTCCTCTCTGACACACATATCCCATTAGCCATCAGGAAACACACTTGCATGTGGAAGTGTGAGCAACACTAAGGCAGTTCTCAACCCAGCTCTACATTAGGATCACACTGTAGGTTTGTGTGGGTGCATGCGCATGCGCGTGCATGTTCATGTGTTCATATGCATATAAAGAGAGGCTAGAAGCCAACCTCAGGCACTGTTCCTTAAAACCTAACCACCCTGTTCTTTGTAGCAGGGTCTCATTCTGGAACCTGGAACTTACCAATGGGGCTAGGTTGGCTGGACTGTGAACTCCAGGATGCTCTTCTCTGCCTCACTGGTGCTGCCTAGGATGACAAACGTGTACCACCACTTTCTTGTTCACATGGGTACCTAACTCAGGACCTGGAGTTTGCCGGGTAAGCACTTTACTATTTGATCTTTAGAATTTTAATTATTCACATGTTAATGAACGCAAAACTCACCTCCCAGCAACTGGGTTTCTGCTGCTCTTGGTGGGGGAGGAAGCAAGCAGGGCATTCTTATTGATTTTACTTCCTAAACCATTCTTAGTGGAGAAGCTGGAGAAAGACATTCTCTGACACAGGCTCTGTCCCCAGTGCTGGCTACACTAAGTGTTATCAGTAGCAGTTCGGTGCCTATACTGTGTCCCAGCCTATCTCCAGCTCCCAACCCTCCCATGCCGCAATCTCCAGTGATTCCCCAGCATGCCTGTGGCCAGATCCCAGAAAGAATTCACATCACCAAGATGACACCTCAGAGCCAAAAGCCTGTGATGTATCTGTCTCACTTCTCTGCCTTCTACCAAATAAGATCTTGATTCCACTCAGCCAAATCCCACACAAGGTTTTCCTGCTTCACCCTTTACATGTGCCTTTACTCTCTTTCAAACAGATGCCTATTAAGAGGCAGCCCTTAAAAGATGCCTTTCTTAGAAGCCTGTCTTTTCATTTCTTGATTCTTAAGAAGGGCCTAGCTCAGGAAATGTAAATGAAGCCCCAGGCAGCTCAGCATATGCACATGAAACTTGCAAATTTTCTTCTGGGTCTTGGCTTCTAAAGACAAGTTTTTTTCTGGGTTGTTACCCACTCTTCCCAGCGACAGTTCTCAGCAATTGGAGATCAGCCCTTACTCCATGCAGGTGAGAATGTTTGCTGAGGCAAGCTGGTAATCCTAGGTGGAGAGGCAAGTGCTTAGAGCTCTGGAGGGAGGGTCTCGGTGCCTTTCTTTGGAATGCGATATCATCACTAGCTTAAGAAGCTAGACACCTGGTGAGGAAATATTAGCCTGATTCTGTCTGGGCGTTTTTGATGTCTCCCTGGATTATTACTGGTTGGAGAGTTTTCCGTTCTAGTCAAGATTGCATGACCCTAAGTGCCTCAGAAATGCAACTGAGAGAACAGAAGGAGGCAACCGTGGAAAAACATGTTCAATAAGATGAATCTCTAGATTGCTGGCTCGTTTTAGTGATTGTCACCGAGTTTATGGTGACTATGTTACGTAGGAGACCTTCCCTTGCAGATGGAGACTATATCGTGCTAGAGCAGCCATTAGTTATTTTCATTTGGACTCAGTATATCCTACAGGTCCCACTGCCACAGAAAATGACAAGCTATCTTAGAGCCTCCAGGGTGACTGTAGAAACCTCCTAAGAGCAAGTGTAATAGTAAGAATAGAAACAAAACAAACCCAGCATGCCTGTCCCCAAAGAGAACAGTGTGTTATTCTCAGGTGGTGCTGATAGGGATGTGGTTCTGGTTTGAGTTTAGTCAAGCTTAAGAAGGGAAAGCAGGCTGAGGGGACATGTTTGCTACCCAGGCACAAAGACCTGAGTTCCATTCCCCAGAACCCACAGAAAAAGCTGTGTGTGGTGGTACATATTTATAATCCTAGTAGTTGGAGAGGCAGAGATTGATTGGTCCCTGGGATTCACTTGGCTGAACAGCTTAGCTCGATCAGTAAGTTCCAGGTCCCAGTGAAAGAGGCTGCACCAAGAAAACAATGTGGATGGTACCTAAAAAGTCAAAACCTGAAGATGAGGTCTGACCACTACCATGAGCACAAGTGTACCAGAGTACACAGGAATGTGCACATGCACTTCCAATCCCCAACACACACACACACACACACACACACACACACACAGAAGGTAAAGCCATAGGGATGGCTGAGAAGAGAACAGACGCCCACCCTCGGGTGCTTAGACCTGTCTCAGAGGATCCTGACCCTGAATCTTTTGTAGAGGTTACAAATGTCCCAGTGCCACTGTCTGTGACAAGTCACCTCTCAGGTAAAAACTTCTGCCCAGAGAGAAATAATTGGCTGATACTGTAAAAAGTCTCCTGTTTGTGCCTTACAACTTGACAATTTCTTTGAAGAATTGTTATTGAATCTTTTTCTTCAGGCCACAAACTCTCGTAGAAAAGTCAAAAGTCAAGCAAAAAGAAAGAAGGAAGGAAATATAGATCATAAAGTTTCTAAGCTTAAAAAAACCTCCATTGGAGCTCATAGGCTTTGACTGCTGGGTATCCTTTTTACAAGATGCCCTGTAATCTTGCAGGAAAGTACGCACTCTACAGCCAAGCCTTCTCTGTGGCCTGCTCTTGTGCTTCCCTTGTGTGCTTTGCTGCTGTCATTTTGAGGCAGAGAATTATCATGTGACCAAGACTAGCTTCAAACTCAGGATCCTCCTGCCTCAGCCTCCTGGTGCTGTCAAGGCAGGCATGTAGACTGCATCTGCTACATGGTGGCATTTTTTAAGAGATGCAGCTTTAGCTGGGTCTAGGATGCAGGCCTGGCATCCCAGCTACACCTGTGCTGATGCAAGTTCAAGACCTGACTGGGCTACCCCGGGAATCCAAGATCAGCCTGGGCCTTGCCTCGAAAGTACAAAGAAAGATGTGAGGGTAGCTCAGTGGCTTACACTCACCTGGCATACAGAAATCTTGGGGGTTAATGCCCAAGCCACAAAGAAAAGAACTGAAAAAAGAAAGCTTACCTTGAGCAGGTATTGCTTGTTTTACTATAATGTGTACTGTCTATATGTTCTGTATGTTGAGTTGCACAGCTCTGGTCCAGCAACTGGATTAAGCGTATGAATGTAAGCGGACACAACCATCCCACTTATGAACGACGGACACATCCACAGTTTGTGATTTTCAGCCACGGCTTATTTGTTTTACTTTAAAGTCTTTTATGAATCTTTTACTGTATAACTGTGGAAGTTCCTATTGCCATGTATCACAGACTGGAATTCTGAGTTGAATGGAAACAGACCTTCAGCAGACATAGCAGGACTTTTCAATCTAAAAGATGTGCTCGGCAATTGTAAATTTCAGCAGTAACATTTTAAGCCTTTAGCTCTGCCGTGAGAATCTGCATTCCACAGCCTGCATCTGGGGCACATACATCTGATCCAGCAGTGCCACCTGGAAGTTATGTGTGACACGTTTGGCCTTCGAAACAACAGTGTGTATGCTTGTCTCCTCTCTGTCCAGGTCTTTTACAGAAGCTTGCCAGTGAGTGTGAGCCCGCGTGCGCTACATTGGTACCTACATACAGACGTGTCAACCTCCGGTGTCATCCCTCAGGTCTCCACATTTTGGAGACAGGATCTCTCACTTGGCCTGGAACTCGATGCTTGGGCTGGGTAGACTGGTAATGGGCTCCAGGCAGCCATGTGTGTCTTCATGTCCCCAGCACTGGGCTTATAACCACACCACCATGCTCTGAGTTCTACATGGACTTGGGGACTAGAATGTAGGTCCTTACACTGTGTAGCAAGCATTTTACTAACTGGGCTATCTATTCAATTCCATTTTTTTCTTTAAAAACATCAATCACAAATGAATTGGAATTATAGACTAAAAGCTTGTAGGTTAACTTTAAAATAAGAATCAGTTGAAAGCTTGCTTTAAAAAAACAAAACAAACAAACAGACAAGAAAAACAAAGTAGGTTGGAAGGCAGGGATGGTGGGAAAGTATTTTTCACTTAAAATCTAAGTTTCTGTTCCATTATAGGAAGGACCTTGATATGAATATATTAATGAATCAACGGGATTTCCTCTTTGGTCCTGTCTCCTGATGTTTTTAGGTAGCTGGGTTTTTAAAAAACTAAAATGTTTTCATGCTACAGAGAAACTCAAAGTCTCCCTTCATATAAGTCACCTCAGTGATCAAGGATCAAGGATCCCAAGACATATTGTTCAAGACAAGTGAGTTCAAGTCACATTATATTAGTGAGATCTTTAAGTAAATTAACACTCTTAAATTAGACCCTAAAAGAGAAAGGAGGGAGCTGTTACTCCCAAGCAATGTTCCTTTCTAAGGCTCTGTGGGTTTGCACCGTTTACACATCTAGACTGCTGAAGTAAAGCAGCTAGAAGACACTTGGGCCTTGGCTACCACTTTAAACCCCGTTCAGGTGCAATAAGTAATTGGTATATCTGTGCACTTGTCTGCAATCCAAAGTAAGTTTTCCCACCCCCATCATTATTTTTTAATGATTTATTTATTTTTATTTTATGTGCATTGGTCTGTGTGATGATGTCAGAACTGGTGTTATAAATAGTTGTAAGTTTCCATGTGGGTGCTGGGAAGTGATCCCAGGTCCTCTGGAAGATCAGTGAGTGCTTAAGCTTGTAACCACTGAGCCATCTCTCCAGCCCGCATAGATTTTTTTGTTGTTTTTGTTTATTTCAATGCTAGCTTGGTGCTCCTGGGAGGTGGTGGGAAGTCTTTACCGCTAATGGCTAATGACTAATCATTAATCACTAGGGTGAAACCCTTAAGGGGGATGCTGACTGTTTGCTCTCAGAGTCATTGATACAAAGCCCACATCTTCTTAGAAGTTACAAACTTTGCCTTCTTACAGGGTCCTGAGGCTGACAGACCACAGCTCCTGCACACCCATGCTTCTCAGCGATCCACTGAGGCACTGTTGTTTCCTGTGAGCAGTTCATGGTTCTGAAGTTCCTTCCTCCCTCAGAGGGCACACCTCAAGACAGAAGCCATCAGCCTTCCTTGTTTCTCCATTCTCTTCAAAACTATGTTCTATACATATAGCATCCACCATCATGCTATACCATACCAATGAACACTGCCTAAGACCCTTCGGATTTGAGATGACTGCATGTCACAAGCTGCAGGGCTTTCTACATACAAAGTTCTCTGATCTTATAGAAACATAATGGCTGGTTTATATAAAATAAAGGCTTTTAATATTTTCCTGACATTCTTCAGCATATGAGTATTAAATTAGTACATCTTTGTATTGTATTATATTAGGCTGTTTGGTTTTTAACATTGCTGCTTTGAATTTTATTCAAAAGTCTTTAAATTAATTTGAGAATTGGGTCATAATTTCCAATAAATTCAGAAGTGGCCCTAAATGTGCTCCTGCTGTCTTTTACTAAATATTAAAGCAAAGTGGCATTCCTGGCATTGTTGGTTATCAAAATGCTGATCAATTCTGAAAAAAACATTGAAGGTATTCTATAATCTACAGTATCAAATACCTAGCTGAGTTCTTTGTGTGAAAATAAACAAGTAAACCCATTTCGTCAGTATTGAGATTAGATTTTCATTTTTAATAAATAGTAAAATTCCATATATTCAAAAGAACTTTAAATATGATTCTTTAGGGTGTATTATCCAATTGTGTTTGACTTACATTCCTGTAGTACATGCTTTTAGCCTGGACGTGAGAAGAGATGCATGTGGGAAAGGTTGTAAATGTCTATCTGGAGCAAATACCTCAGTCTCCCATTAGCTCACCCTGCCTTGTCTTGGTTTTACTTTGTGGATTGCCAAGCTACTTGTGTGTCTCTAAGACTGTAGAGAAAAATTATACTGCACCCAAGTCTGTTGGCACTGTGGAGGAGACATTCCAGGAATGACTCTTGAAAGCCCTTGTATATACTCATTGAAGAATTTACAAGTGCTGGGAAAGACTTTTGACATCTAATAGGGAAGCAGGTAAAAACCTACCAGGTACAAAAGC
This sequence comes from Mastomys coucha, assembly GCF_008632895.1. NCBI lineage: Eukaryota > Metazoa > Chordata > Mammalia > Rodentia > Muridae > Mastomys > Mastomys coucha. The sequence goes on along the minus strand of NW_022196899.1, from coordinate 28,949,224 downwards.
AATGTTCTTTGTAATCTATGTGTTTCATCCCATTGTCAGACTTTTGCACTCGTAAGCACCTTTGCCTACTTGAAACTTCTGTTAGTTGTTGGCATGTCTGACTGCCCCATAAAACTGAGAATTCACACAAATACTTACTTCCTTCAAAACCCCATCCCAGACCAGTATAGAGCACGGATGCCTAATTTTATCTTATTTCTAGAATTGTATTAGGGTTTGATAAAGCGGCTCACTGATTAAGAGCACCTGCTGCTTATCGAGGATGAGAATCTGATTCCCTGAATGCATGTGTTAGCTCACAGTTAAACTGCTCTGGGGAATCTGACTTTCTCTTCTGGCCTCTAAGAGCATGAGGTATGGACCTAGTATACATCAGTACCTGTAGGCAAACACTCATACACAAAAAAATTAAAATCCACAAATTATTCGAAGTATAGTAATTTTAAGGAAAGAACTACTACTTGAAATTGTACAGTGATGCAGTGATTGGTTTGAGAATTGGAAAGAAGCCCACATGTTAGTGAAACTGAGTGAGTTAATCAGGGTCACAGACTTAGCTCCTCTAAGACAGACCCCCAAAATTGCCCAGCTCAACCCCTTCACTTTTCACATCAGTGAGCTTAACATGCCTATAGCCCAATATCTTTCAAGCTAAGTATCTACAATGTCATCCCAGGATGACCTTGTTCCTAGTTACGGGCACGACCAGTGCTTTGTGTGCTTTTGTGTTAATGTAAGGAAAGTTCTTAAATATACCCACACCCCATAGCTGCAGTGGCAGAATTGAATGTTCTTTAGCTCTTTGGAAACCTCACCATGGAAACAAAGGACTGGTGCCTTCAGATTGTGTTTCCACGCTCTTCCTCTAGAGCAGATAAATTGAGGCTCCTGCAGGCCTGGGTTCTGTCAGGTGAAACTTTAAATTTCTAAGGACTGATTCCTCCTGGCAGGACACTGAAAAGCGATTCCCTGCTAGATGGGAATATAGTCTGTCCCAATTCTCTCAGACAACCCTTTGAAAACCTTGATGGAGAGAAAAAAATCACCCCCAGCCTCCTGGACTCTTTGATGGTCTGAAGAAATGTTGCTTCTCGTAGCTAGTAGACAATTGCTGCCTAGAGAACCCATCTAGGTGCTCAGCCTTAATACAGAGAGCAAAGAAGGTGTGGAAAAGTCAAGACACGTATTCTTTTAGCACAATGAAGAATACTCTGGTGGCCAGACCATAATCATGCTAGAAAGTCAACTGTGCTTCCCACAAGAGTAATTTTTGCTGTGTAAACTGAGGATGTGGTGTTCGTTCCTAGAGACTTCAACAGTTGCTAGGTAGTGACTACAGGGGTGGGGGCGGGCAAGTAAGGGGCTTATTTCAGTCTTATCTTCAAGCTGACGCAGCATATTTTAAGTGGCTGGTGTTTGGTTTCCACTTCAGCAGCATCTGTCCAGTGCTCTGCCATGTGTCCTCAAACGCTTAGTAATTTAGGAGCAGGTTGGGAATGGCCGATGTGTAAAACGAGACTCTGTTACTATAGGGACAATGACCCCCCTCTTATTTTAAATTACCACGCTGGCAGAAGGTGACATTTTGCTCCAGGGCTCAGGAGGGAAATGAAGTTATAAATTACATCATACATGTGAACTTGTTGAATTCTCTAGTCCTCCAGAATCTATTCTTAGAATACTGGCTGATCAGGGACTGCTGGGTTCTAATCAACTCTACATGAGATACAGTAATTTTACATTGTGCAAAAGAAAAATGGGATGATTTTCATGGCCAAGCGTACCTACCTGCTTGTGTTCTCTGCTTCTGTAGAACTCCATAGTGCTGCTTGGCTGGTTCTTTTTTTCTCTTTTGAGCCATGTTATTAGTTGTTATTATCCATCTCCAGAGCTAAATGAAATGCAAAGTATAAAACAGATGAACTCCAGATTTAACAGTGGACATATGACCTGGTTCTTTTCCCATTTTGCTTGCTTTGTATTGGCCTTAAAGCACATCAGTAAGTGCGTCTCTCCGAGATGTTTAAAGAAAGGCTTGCCTATAAAATCTAGGACAGCAACCAGATGAGCTTACACACATACTGTACTTATAAAAGCCACCAGGACATCTTCACAGATACAACTTACAAATATTCTCTAGCTTTTAAAACTGCAGGGTTGGGGTAGGAACTTCTGCCTATAAAATTCACACAGGATACCACATCAGCACTGGAGCATTTGTGCGCTGCCCCATGATTCATTTAGATCTTGAAAACGGGAGCATTGCTGCCTTTTCTGTTACACATTTGCTTTTGAACATGTCTGTGTTCCAGTTACAAAACAATGCTTGGCTTGGACCCAGTGCGGAGTGTCACACAGGCCATGTAGCGTATTACTTCCAGTACTACTGTGCATGAGAATTTGTCTTTTCTGAATTGCATAGTTTTAATTCAAGCATTTTGGAATCTTATAGGTATTCAGGGGCACTGAGACTCTAGAAGAACTTTTGAGAAAAGTTCAGCATTTGTCTGTCATTTATAAAAACTCTAATAAATAGAATAAATATTATTTCCTGGGTACTAATTGAGTAAAGGGAGAAGAGATAAAAATATACTGTAACTAGCTATAAAAATGAGACCGTCCTTTGCATCAATTGGTCTTGCTATTGGACATCAATGTTTTTTGAAAAAGTTAGTTATGGCTCAATATATATTTATTCTGAGTTGGTTGAGTGAGGAGGGAGATCTTGGCAACACGGAGATGAGAGAAAGGATTGCAGGGTGTAGCACAGGATCAGATGTGGGTGGGGTCTCCATACTCCTCTTCCCTTCATCCCTCTCTTAGGAGGGTCCTCAGCCTTACCCTCTTGTTAAGGAGTCTTAGAATGCACGTATGCCAGGGACTTGAGAGTTCCCTTCTAGGCATGTAATGTTCTTGGATAAAGCACAGAAGCAATTGTGGCCCACTCTTCCCCACACCCCACACCCCTGGCACACCATCCCATTTTCGAAGGGCTGCAATAAACTTGAGTAGTAACTTGTGCAATAAAATACCACCCAGGAGACAAGCTGCCACAACTCTGTTCCCACTAAACGCCAGTTAATCATTGTTTCTGTCCATGTCCATGGGCCCTTTTTAAAAGCATGCTTTCTTTGCCCTGTTGCTGAATGCTCATAAGAGGAAGCTGAATGGACACTGGTCAGAGCTGGGGACAGAAGGCTAAGCATCTCTGGATAAGATAGTTATGACACTGGATTGTGTTAAATTCCCTGTAGGATTCACATCATAGATTGTGTTAAATCCCCTATAGGATTAAATCCACACCACTAGGAAGATCTAGGGGAGGAAGGCACATTATGGATATTTCTTGACACTGGGACAGGCACCTGATGAAGGCAAATTAAGGAAAAAGAGGTTTATACAGTCCACCATGGTACAAGTATGGTCTGTCATATCAGGAATACAGGCCACCACTGACCAGGGCATGCAGAGCCAGCCTGTGACCCTCAACCTCTTATCATCCTGACTCTGCCACTTGGGCCCCATGTCCTCAGGTCTCCACAGCTTGCCAGCACATCACCATTAGCTGGATCCCGAGTGGTCAAACATAGGAACTTGTTGGGGGTAGGGTTGGGCCTTTCACACCCAAACCATAAAAGATGACACCTAACTTTGATGATACAAGTACCAAAGCCTCAACCATGCTTTTAAGAGTAATACCTATGGTCAATGAATCCTGAGCATGTCCAGTTTTCTGTAGAGGAGTGCCAGTACCTGCAGCTCGTTGCATCTTTTGCACTTTCAAGTGAGGAAGTTGACTCTAACGTGCATGTCTATGGGACTGTTTTCATATCCCCGAACCCACACAGTTCATGACTAACTGTGAAGAGGTGTGAGATATTAAGACCAGAGCTCATCATCAACCGCATGTGTAGAAGGTGACTCTGTACATGTGAACAGTGTCCTTTAAAACATAGACACTCAGGTTTCTATAAGACAGTCTGTGGCTGTAGCTATAACTAAAAGATATAGCAGAATTGATATCTGGTCTTGCTCCATTGATAATATGATCCCGCCAAGAATGCCATGTTTGGAAGAGAACTTTAAATCAGAAACTTGGGCCCAGGCTCATACCTTCTGCTGGCCAATAGCAGGATCGTTGCTGGGGCTCATAATGAGGCCCAGGATGTGCCTAAGTTATTTGAATTGCTCTTTGCCTGTGTCTGTGTCTTGTCTTTGACAAGAGAAGATGCTACCTTTAATCCAAATTTCTCAGCTGTTGGCAGTTTGGCATAGCTCCCTCTCAGAAATGAAGATATAAGACTTAAGGTATTTCTGAGGAATGTTAAATAATTGTTAGAATCAATCTGAGTTCTGCATAAACCTGCACACATTTTGGGAGTGAAAACAAAAGGCTATTCATGCTCCTCATCCCTTGCCAGATGGGTTGCGTGTAAGCTTATTAGAATTTGCTTATATATCTTAGTATAGCGACTTAAGCCTTAAGAATATAACACCCTGAAATGCTTTCAATTTCAAGAGGGTTTTATCACTCTTGTTTTCTTTTCAGACTGTGACGCAGTCTGAACAATATAGGTGGGCAAGTGATTCTTCCAGCCTTGTGCTTGGCACCAAGGGGGAATTAAAATACAAGGCTTACAGATTGTACAGACTAATATAGCAACAAAGTGAGCCAGCAGGAAGCACGAGCTGGTGTTCCCCTGGGTCAAGCAATCAGAGTGAATGGGTGCATCGCTGTAGTGTGTTAATTTTAGCAAACAAAAGTAAGCTTTTTTTAAAAAGGTAGAAAGACTGTTCCCAGAATGAGTCAAATAAGCCATTTGCCAAGTTATCAAGCAAGAGGTGTGGATGGGCAGGCGGACTCCAGGCACGTTCTGTGCTTTGTACGTGGGACATGCGGACCCGAGCAATAATGTAGCAACTGTCATAAAATACAGGCTTGCCTTTACCAAACAGAGCAAATTCACATTTTTCTTGTTGCATTGACTTTTGGGAACCCCCTAGCAATCTTAGTATTCACTATCAGAAACAATATCTCTCTAGCTTCCTGGCACAGTAATGCCTCCCCCTAAAGTTCTGCTTCAATAGAGTTAGTACCTTAAAATTCTGTAAAATTGTAAGTCCTCAAATGCTTCGTGAAAAAATAAGGTGAAAATGTATTAAATGCCATTGAGGTAACTTATTATGTGTTTTAAACATGAGATTTAAAGAGAAATCTAGAAATGTGGGCTGTTCGGATTGTACAGGGAGCTGTGAAAGCAAAGTCTGGGGGATTGGGCTGTGTGGAATCAGAACTGACAGGAAGACTGAGTTTATTATTCTGTGGGGACACAAAACATTTCTTGAACCTCTCACGTTTGCCCATCATATGCTGGCATCAATGTGCCATAGATCTAATACCTACCTCTGAGTATTGTGTCAATACAATCTCTTTGAGGCATGCCCCATTATGACTGAACACCAACTGCTGCTCAGTGCTTTCAACTCAGAGCACAGTTGCCTTTCATCAACATACCTTCACTATTGTCCAAGGCATTGCTGTTCCATTCAGCTCATCTCCTCACCTGTCTCTGACTGTCTCAGAGTCACCTGACTGTGGGCCATGTACATTATGACTCATAACAGTAGCAAAATTGTAGTTAACATGTGCAATGAAAATAATTTTGTGGCAGTGGTGGTGGTGGGGGGTCATCACAGCATGAAGAACATTAAAGAGTCAGAGCATTAGGAAGGCTAAGAATCACTGTCTCAATGTCTTAGATCGTTGTGTGTGTGTGTGTGTGTGTGTGTGTGTGTGTGAGTGTTTGCTTGCAGAGACCAGAAGAGAACCTAGGGTGTCATCTCTCAGATTGTCCACTTTGCCCTTTGAGACAGGGTCTCTAACTGACCTGAAGCTCACTGTATGGTCTAGGCTGCTGACCAGAGAGCCTCATAGATCTGACTGTTTCTAGCTCCGCATCCATGAAGTTCCAAGTGGGTACCGTAATGTCCAGGTTTTATGCAGGCTCTGATGATTGGATGCAGGTACTTGTGCTTGCCTGCAAGGCAAGAACTTTCATGACAGAGCTGTAAATAGTCCCTACTATTGCTTAATCTACACATCGAAATCACCAGGGCCAAACAGTGAATGGTGAAGCCTAAATCTCACTGCCATAAGTTCTGATGCTTGGTATGAATGGGCATCATTGTGGAGTTATAAGTTTGGCCAGGTTTTGGCCTATGATTGTCTAGAATTCCTTGGAGAGTTATGTATGCAAGTTCCTGTTTTTTTCTGTTTCTCTACCACGGTTTGCTGCTTCATTCCAGCTGTGTTTCAGGGGCACTGTTTCAGAACTCTTCCGGATACTTCATACGTGATAATAAAACATAACTCTGTTTTATTTTCTATTTAGCAAGAGATGATTCTGGCTATGGCGCTCAGGCTGGGAGTCATATTCTCATGGTACCCAGAATCCTTTGAACAAAGAGGTACTAATAGAAAGATCTTTGATTACCATTTCTGCGTTTTATGTATATTCCTACAATGGATAGTCATGAACACTTCAAACTTAAAAGTTTGAAGGCACAGTACTCATCAAATGTTACTCGCTGGGTTAGTGATTATTAGATGTACTTATCTGCAAGTATGACACTTTGATCTCGGTCACACATACCTTCAGACGCTCTTCTCTGGAGCCTGTGCAAGTCTTCATCACAGAATGAGTGTTTACATACTCTGGGTCCCCTGTGCTGATGCCCAAAAGTATTTATTTATTCACTGTATTTTGTGTGTATGTAAGTATATATGTATGTATGTGTGGATGGTGCATGCTCACCTGGGTGTGGGGGCCTCTGGAAGATGTTAAGTGATCTGCTTTACCTCTATCTACCTTATTCCTGGGACTCTCAGTAAACATGGAGCTGGGTTGTTGGTCAGAAAGCCCACATAACCCTTTTTCTCTGCCCCCCGCACAGCACCAGAGTTTCATGTGTATATGTGGCTATGTCCAGAATTGCATGTGTCTGTGTGTCTGTGACTGGCTTTTACATGGGTGCTGGAGATAGCAGCTCAGGCTCTCATGCTTAAGAAACATTTACTCCCAACCAGTAAGCCATTACTTCAGTCCCCAGTAAGTTTTAAAAATATCAAATATTTAATAAAACCAAAAATCAACAGTAGAACAATTTAAGATTTCCCCTTTCCTTACACACACACACACACACACACACACACACACACACACACACACACACGCCCCTCTCTCCTAAGCAGCTTTATTGAGTTTGTCTTTATTATTGATGTATTTTCTCCCACTTCTTTATGATGTGGGAGAAGCTTACTATTAGGCATTTTTCAAACCACTGACTATGGGCTGAACAGTTTCCAGAGAAAAGTGGGAGGCTGTGTAACCTGACATGGTCATCTGTCTTGGAGAAGGGTTTTAATCCAATGTTGATTTCTGATACAGACATTTTCACCAAATACATCCACATGGAAAGGTTACCACCCCCACCCTCACCCTCTAGAACACCCACAGAAAGTACTAGAATATCTTTAATATTGTTCCCTAAGAATGACCACATCCTTAAACTTGGCCTGTGGCTTCAAAGGCATGGTAAGTTATTTAGGTTAATCTGAGGAATGGGAATGAAAGTGAGGCTCCCCCTTTGTCTCTGATGTCATGTGTGAGGGGCTAATGCTTGCATAATGGTGTTACTTTGCTGGCTACAACCTTCAGACCCAGTTCGGATGGGAGCAACCTGCTCTTGAGTCCTTAGATGTGATTGGTGCTACCAGAGGCTTCTGCAAATCAAGTGGGTGCTTTGTAACAACTGCCAGTGCCTTCTCTTGTGCTCCCAAGGGCTTGTACAGTGTGCTGTGGGTCTTTCCTGTACTGACAAAAGGCCACAGATGCTCTCTCCTTTTCTAAGGAACAAAAAAGTTTTCAGAGGAGCTGCAAAGAGGCCCATGACCACTAGGTGCACAAGTTACTTTGTACTTGTAATTCATAGGAAATACTGCATAAGCATTTAGTTAAATTAATAAAGCTCAAAGAGCTGAGGGCCCAGTAAAGAAAATTGCAAAAAGAAAGGTGTAAGAAGCCAACCAAGCCTCAATCGCACCTGTAAGCACTTCACAGGAGAACTGACACTCACTTTGTCAAGTTTTAAATAGTATCTAGCTATGTAGTCCAGGCTGGCTAGGAACCAGTGCTCTGCCTGCCTCAGCTTCCCCAGTGTTGGGATCATAGCTGTGTGGCACCATGTTGGGGGTACAATTTTATAAATGATTTATGACATTTTCTGTTATTGGATCATATTTTTTTCTCCTGTCTTTCCTTGTAGTTATTCACTGCAAACACCAAAGGTGGTGTCTGTTTGTTCATTTGCTTGCTTGTTTTTGTTATTTATTTATTTATTTATTTATTTATTATTATTTATTTATTTATTATCGAAAACCGTGAGTCAAGGAGATTTGGTAGCTTGCTCCACTGTTGCCCCTCTCTCCTACCTGAAAGAGAACTCAAATGGTTAGCAGGTGGCAGCAGTAGGCTGGGGATTGCCCATGTTGTAGGATGCTCAGAAGATACTGTGGTAGGATATAGACATGGCAGGATGACACAGACTCTGAGTGGTTAAGAGCAGAGGACACCACAAGCCTGATGCTGCCAGGCCACCATTCTGACTTAAGTCCAGTCTTGTGTTAACACACAGCCCAGAGACCTAGTCAGTGTCTTTGGTTGACAAAGGGATGGCCCCCCTGAGAAAGGGGACCAGGCAACGAGAGATCACTTTTGTACTAATTTCTATTCTTGACTTTTATTGTAAAAACATCTCATTTGTTCTCCACCATCTTCCTGGATGTCATTTAATAAGCTGGCCAGGATGTTAATTTGTCTGAGGTCTGAACAATAATGCCTAGATACCAGTTCCCAGTCGGATTCTGAGGCCTGAGTGCTGGAGGTGATGGTGTCAGTCCCTAAACACCTATGACATTATCTGTTCACCTGAGCACCGAGCAAGTAATTGTAAGATAGGACTTACAGCTTAAATGCAAAGGTGTGACTTGGTGTGGAAGTTTTGATCAGAATTGTAGGCCTCTGCACCAGTGGACAGCTGCACTTCAGTTCACAGCACCTTTAGAAACTTTCTACCCATTCCAGTCTACCTAGGCATTCTTTCTCTAGGGAGTGCATTTTAAGTGTGTGTGTGTGTTCGTGTGTGTGTGGTATATGTGGTGTGTGTGTGTATTTGTGAGTGTGTGTGTCTGTTTTTGAGTGCATGTGTATGTGTGTGTGTGGTGTGTGTGTGGTGTGTGTGTTTGTGAGTGTGGTGTGTGTGTGTGTGTGTGTGTGTGTGTGTGTGTGCTTGTTGCTGGTTGCAGAGGCTTAGGAAAATCTCAAGAACCACTCCTCTTTGGGCTCCATGCAGATCCTGCCCACCTTGTTTGTTTGTTTGTCTTTGTTTTTTGGGTTGTTTTGTTTTGTTTTAAGACATTGCTTCTCACTGTCCTGGAACTTGGGAAGTAGGCTTGCCTGGCTGGCCAGGGAGCCCAAAGGATTGCCTCGGCCTCTCCAGCACTGGGACACCAAGCACATGCCATCACATGGAGCTTTGTTTAACACAGTTCCTGGAGATCAACTTCAGATCCTGATGTGTGTGGACTATCTCCCTGGCCCTTTTCCTGCTGTTCTGAAATGTTTCCAGTGGAAACTGCCTTTGGCCTCGCTCCCTATAAAAGCCATTCACTCTACAGTCCTTTCTATTTTATTGTTTCTGACTCTGACCCCGGAGGTGTCCTGAGATAGGAGATGTCCACTTGTTTCTAGAGAGAATGAGGCTCTGGACTCTTCCCATTCCTTCTCCTTCCTCCTGTGGGATTGTTCCTTGTCAGGCCACTTAGCAACCTGATCAAGAGTCTTGGAGACAAGAGTCTTGATTTGAATGAATGGTTGGTGGGTTAGAGTCACAGAGTCTTAAGAATTTCCTTCGTTTTACTTTACATTTCAAGTGCAAATGTGCATTTTAATATCTGCCTTGAACATTCTTGAGGGGGGATTCGTGGTGGCAAGCAATGACTACACTGGTTAATTTAGTCAAATCATTGGGACAACTCACTTTAGCTTCTTACAGTAAAGATGTGATAGCAGACAGGTGCACATAATACATACACAGTTTATGCAGTAAATGTGCTGACAGGGTTTAGAAAGTTCAAAGTTTTGGGGAGTACTAGGGGTTAAAACTAAGACATTGTCCTTATTATAGGACATTTATAATACCATAACTAATGAGATTTCATCTTTATAGTTTAGTTTGCATCTCACTTTCAACAACGATCCATTGTTGTGGCAGAACTCAGAGTCTCACCTGGGCTGCCATGGGAATAGGGGGATCCTGGAGAGCCAGTCTGAAGCCCAAGTGGTTTCCTGAGTCCTTGATATCTACAATAAATAAGATTTCGGAAAAAATGCTAGGATCTAGCCAGTATATACTAGCACAACTTTATATCCAAATATTGAATGTTTTTCTGAGGGTTGAAAAACAGTGAAATCTCTTAGGACTTACTAAACTCAGTCTTGTGAACACATGGTCCTTAAAGCTCAACCAGGCTGATTCAATCTACTGAATCCAGTAAGCTAAGGTTAAAATTGATGTAGTAAAGAAGTCAAGGTCCTTGGAAAATCGGCCCTATTTGCCACATTGAAGACATTACTTTTGCCCTTTCTTGAAATGCATAATCTTCTCAGATCAGGATTTCTCCTATTTAGACTCCTATATGAATATAATAGCAACTTAGAGTAGAAGGGAGGAAAGGAGAAGTGAAGAATGGAGGGAGGGAGATAGGAGAGAGGTGGGAGGGGAAAAGGAGAAATGGAGGGAGAAAGAAAAAGAGAGAGATCCCACAGGCTCACACTGAAGATGCATTTGGTCATATTCACCACATTCCACCTTATAGAACATCTTGAAGTGTTCAGAATCCAGTGGTGTTCTGTAAGGCCCAGATGTGTACAGCCAGGTGACTTCCTCGCAATATTTAAACCCATTTTATGGAGGATTTAATCCATCTTTGGAATCACTGACTTTGGAATGCATTCCTTGAGAGGCCGTCTGAGATGATAAAAAACAGGTCCAAAGATGATATTCAAAGATGCCATTTATGGATTAGCAGAAAGGGGCTGAGGAAAGAGAGAGAAACTTGGCGGTGCTTTGTGTTCTAGAGCACAAGGGAACTCTTGAAATTTCATAATCATAGGATCTTTTTATTCATTTCCCAAAGAGCATGTTTTTGAGTCAGTGTATAATATAGCTATTTGTTCTCTTGAACACATCTTAGGGATGAAAAAGGAGTTAGGAAAATGAGCCCATTGTTTTTTAAAATTAGTGACAAACTTCAAAATAATTCCAAACAAACCTCAAATAAAACGTTCTCCCCCTACTGCGGATCCCATTTAAACTGTTTGGGTCAGTCTGTTTTAATGAGCCTCATTCATGCTGACTCGTCCACACACTTCAGACAAAGACAACTGTACCTCTAAACCCATTTGAAAGTGATGGATGACTGTCAGCTTTGTGAGCCGAGCATGTGGTGGCTTGATAGCGTGGTGAAAGCAATCGCCGAGTGCGAGCCTGTTTCTTTTGGCAACGGAAGGGGTTGCTAATGGATTCATCATTTTCTGTTAAGCATGAATGTCAAACAAAAAAACATTTAGGGCTCTATTCAGCAGAGTTTCCGGCTTGATGCTTGCCAGCCATGGAGGCCCTGTGACTTGGAACCTGCACAGCCCAAAGCCTGATTTTTATTCCCCAAGTTCCGCGGAGCTAGAGCCCCAGAACCTGGAATTCTGCCAATAGATCCTTCCTCATCCTCTACCTCCTCCTGCGCCTCCTCCTTCTGCTCTCCTCACACCTCCTCCCCTCTCCTCTTCCTTTACCTCCTGTTTTTCCTTCACCTCCTCCCTTGGCCTGCTCTTCCTCTCCTGCTTCTTCTCTCCTGCTCCTGCTCCTGCTCTTCCTCCTCCTCCTGCTCCTCCTCCTTCTGCTTCTCGTCCTCTGCCTCCCCCTTCTCTTTCTTTTCCTCTTCCTCTCTTCATCTCCTTTCTTCTCCAATCATGTGACATCATAGGCTATGCTCTTAAGTTGATGGCATCTCTGGAACAGAACTAGATGCCAGCTCTTATCCCATCACTGACTCTACCTAAGAAGCACACAAGACACCCACTCTTTGAAGGCTGGCAGGGTAAGCACTGGACAACATGCAGAATGGAGCTTATATCTTAGACCTGAGTAGATGAAGCAGGCATTGCCCATTTGTTATTTGGGAATCATAAATAATCAATGTGCTCTGAACTCATTCTGTGCCCAGAAAATGAACACAAAAATAGAAGTGGAGAGAGAAATGTAAGCTTTTAAGATGCTATGTTGTTTTCTGAATGGACTGAGGGAGGGCTTGGGGAACATGTTGGCCTTGCCACACAGCTCTTATTATACCAGTTACCATGAGGACCTCCTTCTGTGGTGGAATGGCTTCTTGAACCACAGCCACAGTGGACAGAGGTAGGAGCTGGACCCAGACAAGGGGAGCACGACCCCACTGGCAGAGCAGCAGTGACGATGATTTAGACCCCAGAGTCACTGCGGGGCTGGCATGGGTCTTAGCACCAGCTCTGATGTGGTGTATAAATCTCTATCAGCCTCGGTGCCTGAGGTTTTGAACATTGTTTTTTTTGTAAGTTAAATGAAATTGCAAAAGAGCAGTAGTCTAAATTACAAGTTCATGCACATATAAATTATTAATTTAATTATTCTAACTAGTAAGGTGAACAAATAATGAAAGCCAGGAGCCTGTGTAAGCTCTAAGAGCTCAGAACATAGAAGAGAGAGATTATTGACACCCACTTGATTCTCTGCCAATCAAATAAATGGGTGCTCCCTCTGTCTGGGCTCAGCTCCTCCTCTGTGCCCTGTGGATATGGCTGAAGAAGCCGCTCACCCACAAGCATGGGAGGTGGGGTCTTCAGATGTCAATGATAAAAAGAGCTGTGTCTTCTATCTCTAGTCCCCAAAGTACTTTGGTTATACGCAACTGTCCATTCAAACACGGCTCCTGAAGTGGGTGCTCAGTTTCAAACTCTGACCTTCATGTTTGCATGCCAAGTGCTCTTGTTCCTGAGGCATCTCCTCAAACTGGAAGCTCATGCTTTACTTAGGATCTAGTGTTTTCACAGTGGGGACTGGATTGGAGCACAGGATTCATACCTGTGCACTAAGAAGGGAAACGGGATGTAAAGATCAACCTGGAGGTCTGTTTTAACTTTTTTGTGAGTATGACTTGTACCTCTCTTATCTCTAATCCTCAGTGATATTTGGAGGAAAATTAAAATAAGTTGTGAAATGTTGTCAGTGCCTTGTAAATGGTAGGACTACCGGTGATTCACTGTGACAATTATATTGATGACTTAGCTTAGGGGATGAGGCTAGACACTGAGAAAGCAACAGTAATATTCTTCTGAACTATCAAATGGCAGCTCCCTCTGGAAATTCCCTCAACCACCTAGAGAGACAGTCAGGGATTCTCTCCTTTGTTTGCATGTTTATAGCACTCGCATAGTTACTGTGACAAAGGTGTTGATCTTGACAGAGACTAACACAAAGATGTTGATCTTGACAGACACTAACACTCTAAGAACTCAGGAGATATTTGTTGAATGTAGTAAGTGCTTATCTGGAAAACAGAGGAAGTTGCTCTACTGTGTCCAAGTTCATTCTATCTAACCTTAGCCCCTGCGTTGATTTAGTTGCTACTCACGTGAAATGCTCACCAAATTAAGTAACACTTTGCTAGTTCATTTCACTAACTTCTATACTGCCTTTATCTCTGGAAATATAACTGAACTCCATGAGAATGATCTTCACATGCATGATACACGCTACCAGGGAGGCTGCAACCCAGATGTCATTTTAACCTGCAGAAATGGCTGGATCCCCTTCCACGGTACTGATTTCAATGAGGAATTTTCAGAATGATGAGGCCAGATTTAGCTGGTAGCAATTATTGGCACATTTCAGATGAGCTCAGCATGAAGAATAAGACCGAAGTAAGATTAAGTCTCAAATAGTAAAGAAGAGGGGAAAAATGAAAAGAGAGGCCAAAAGGGTTTGGCAAGCAGGAAAGGACCGGTTATCTGCAGGACGCTGGTGTTCTTGTGTGAGATGTGTGTGACCCAGCCTGGGTGAGAATGTTATCTCTGTCTGATCTGCAGAATTTTGCTCTTGACTGCAGCAACTGCAGAAGAGTGAATTAAAGTCTTAAGGAGAAAAATCAATAAGAGGGAAGAAAAGATAAAAGCAAGAAGGCTAGAGAGCATTTCGAAAACCAAGTAGAAGTCTCATAAGTGGCCACAGCGGACGGAGCGGTGTTTATGAGGGTTTAACAGGAATCCCAATAGGAGCAGATTTGTTGGTCACCCTGGGGGGAGGGGGACCGGAAGGCTTCTGCGTGGTTTATGGTGTTTGCCTGGCTTCTCTCTCCAGTGTGTGACAGACAGGAACAGAGACTCTCTGAAGAACTGCATGAAGCCACGTCTGGTTGCCAGGCACCTTGATGGTGAGAATTTGACTGGAAAGGAATTTTGAGAAAGCTGGGGCTGAGCTTTGAGAGAAGCAGAGTCTCCAAGGACAGCCCGTGCTACTGCTCCCAATTTATTTCTAAACTGGAAAATGAGAAGAAGATAACACAGCCATTTCATCCCAATAACAACCATGCGTTCTCTACCCTAGATTTACAAACCTGTAAGTGGTTTCTTCTTGGACTATTATATGGGGAATTCCTTCCTAAGTCGGGTGTCTTCTATTTAAATGAGAAGGTAGAGGTTCAAACATAAAACATCCATGAAGAGGAGTGGTCCCATGGAGAAAATGGACGGAGGTATTTCTACTGGTCCAGAGCTTAGGAACCTAGATTTCAGGACATTACAGTAAAGGAATAAGATATGACCTTCCCTGGATCCATGCAGGGAGAGCATTTGAGACTGCATACATCTTAGCATGAATTGATTTGTTTGTGAATTCTATCCTGAGTTTTCATCATGCCATAGGTACTCCTACTATAGAGAAACACTTTAAGTAAAAATCTGGTAATGCACAGTGTAAATATTCACAATTAGGAAGAAAAATGAAATGTGCATTAGGCGAAAGTTGAAACTGAAGTTTAGCAGACATTAGAAATGCACTTATGTACTAGAAATGCATACACGTATCACTGCACTAAAGAACCAACTGCACCAAGAAGTCAAAGCCGAGGGGAGGGAAGACATGGGTGGGAAAGGGGGTTTCAGTTCTGATAGGTTGAGCTGTGGGTGCCAGTGTCAGGGTTCTTGAGTTTCTGACTGTGCCCAGTGGAAATGGGGAAGGACACAGAATCCCTGTTCCTCTCATACTTTCATCAGCGCCACCAGTGCCTGATGCACTCAGACCCTCACCTCAAGGCTATTCCTGCTCCATGTATTCAGTGACCACAAATGGCCATCTGTGGAGCCAGTCTATTGAGCCAGTGCCATTCTGATGGCCTCTGAACCCGTTTCCTTCTCTGCATGAAATCCTGTGTCAACAACCCATCTGTCCAGAATGAGCATCTGCACTGCTTTGGCCAGCCCCACCCTCAGAGCAATGAGCATTCTCCTCTTTCTTTGTTTTTCTCCTCAGGGCAAAGCCCTTTATTTATATTGCCTACAATTTTCCCCACCACCTACAAGGCTGTTATTCTCATTCACAAAGAAAGAATCCCAGATTCAGTGGAGCAAGCTTTAGGATGGATCCAAAGCCATGAGGCTGAGGAAGATGGAACAAAATTCAAACTCATCTCTTTATCTCTCCTCCCCTTTCTCGTAGTCCCACAATTCTTCATCCAGGACCTGTGGCTAACAGATTTCCCAGCATCACATCAAGCTCTCTGGACCTGTATAGGTTCCTCTTTGCTTCTGGGAGGTGTCATGCCAGAGCTTACACAGGTGATTATCTCATCTCTGTACCAGGCGCCATGCGTAGAACACACTCCTGTTGGCCTGGACCACCTGAAAAGGCCTGCTCTTGTTATACAATCTCTCCTGGAGGTGCCTCCAAATCTACTAAATCTCCTCAGTCAAACTAATTTCACATGGAGACAACAAGCCTGCCTACCCAGGTTCTATATCATCTTCCTCTTTCGAAAGTCCCCTAGAAAACTAAGATAACTATATATATGACTCAAAGAGAACATCTTAGTATATATATATAAAGTGGTTAGGCCTCAATGAGCACAACTTAGGGAAAGTACATTGGTTTCTGATGCTAATTTGTAAACCTAAGTCTAAGCCTTCGTTTACTCATCTGAAAAGAAAAGGACCAGTAAGAAATCAGGGTTGTTGACAGGGCGGTATGGGTCAATTTACACTATTCCTTCAGGGATTTGCATGAAGCTGCTGGATATAGGGCAAGTCTTCTCATCGTCACTGTCATCACGTTTATCATCAGAAGCATCACATCAAGAGAAGGAAAGCCGGAGTGGGAGAGTGGTGACATGCCACTGCCATTTTGTTTTCACTGAGCTGGCCTGAAGCAGGTGCTGTGTTTACAGAAGGGGATGGGGTTCAATGTTCAAAAAGCCTGCACTGGGTTGCCTGCTCACTTGCTAGCTCTTTTCCTCCCTTTATGTGTGTGTGTGTGTGTGTGTGTGTGTGTGTGTGTGTACATGCATGCCCATATGTTCATGTATATGCACATACATATAGAGGATAGAAGACAGTCTTAGCTGTCATTTCTTAGATATCTCTCATTGGCCTGAAAGTCATTAAATAATTGGCAAGTTAGTTATCCCAGAAGTCTATCTGCCCCCACCTCCCAATTGCTAAGGTTCCAAGAACACACCTCACAACTGCCTTTTTGCCCCTGTGGTATATTAGTTACATTTTTTAATTTCTGTGTCTAAATATCTAAGAAGAATAACTTACAGAAGAATGGGCCTATTTTGGCTCACAGTTCATCATGATTAAATAAGCGAGGCAGCTAGTCATAGTACTGAGGTAGACAGAGATGGCTTACTCCTATTCAGCTAGCTAATTTCTTTTTAGCAGGTCTGAGAACCCAAGCCATGGACTGATGTTGATTATATTTAGGGTGGATCTTCCCACCTCAGTGAACCTAATCCAGAAACTCCCTAATTGACATGTCCATATTTGTTTCCCTAGTTTTCTGAAGTATCACATGTGGTCTCTGGGGATGGATCTGAGGTCCTTGTGTTTTAATCAATCTCTTTGCTGTCTTCGGCCTAGGGCTCAACATTTTCATGTTTGAAAACTCTGAGGTGAATGACTGCTACTACTGCTTGAAGTCGGTGCCCACAAACCTCTAGACCCCTCTGCTGTGTACTCGGTGATGCTCTGATGGAAAGAAGGGAGAGCGTAATCCAATGGTTTGCCCAGTTTGGGAGTATGTATTTGCATTACTTCTCCAAGGCTGACCTTACAAAGTTTGACAGGCAGGTGCCTTATGCAAAGGAAACTGTTTCTAGTCGTCTAAAAGCTGACTATCTAAGAGCCAGAGTCAGGGTTATGGTTTCTCTCTTTAGCTTACAGATACCATATTTTCTATCTGTGTCCAGACTTCTCATGTAAGTACCTTCAGATTGTATTAGAACCCATTCTAACCTTCTTTAATCACCTCTTGATTGGAACTATCTCCAACCATTGCCACTCTGAAATATTTGAACTTGATATTTGAACATTAAAAACTAAAAATATATAGTCATGTCTGGGATGTATTCCAAGTAAGCAGATGTGCTTATTATCCCTTAACATAGCAACCCTGTCTGAAGCATGGGGTGAGGAGAAGTGAATTCTCTGGACCACACTGTCTGTACACTCAGACTCAGGAAAGGGCTTCTGGCCAAGGTTGAAGGACATTCTCATGGCGTGAAGCTTGTGGATTAAAAAGCAAGATGCCTGAATCTATAAAACAAAGTAACACAAATGATAAGACACACGTTGCGATTCTTCCAAATATAAAGGAGAGTGTGGACTACTTATTAGAGACACTACCAGTTTCCGGAAGACATCTTCATGCTCAGAAAAAAACTGGTGAGAAGAGCTGTGACTCCCAACCAGAGCCCAGTCATCAATGGATTGTGGAAAGCACCTGGTCCTGTGATGGCTAGAGCTTGAAAATCGGTACCAATGTGAAAGACTTGACAAAAATGACATTGCTGCTCTTTTTGTAGTTGTTCATTTTTATTTTATTTTTTATTAGATATTTTCTTTATTTACATATCAAATGTTATTCCCTTTCCTGGTTTCCCCTCCAAAAAGAACCTCTATTCTCTCCCCTCCAGCCCCAGTTCACCAAACCACTCTCTCCCGCTTCCTGGCCCTGGCATTCTCCTACACTGGGGCATAAACCTTCACAGGACCAAGGGCTTCTCCTCCCATTGATGACCAGCTAGGCCATCCTCTGCTACATATGCAGCTGGAGCTATGAGTCCCACCATGTGTACTCTTTGCTTGGTGATTTAGCTGGAGAAAGGACCCAAGGAGATGAAGGGGTTTGAAGCCCCATAGGAAGAAGAACCATATGAACTAACCAATACCCACAAAGCTCACAGGGACATTGCTGCTGTTAACTAGACCTTGTCTATGCCTCAAGACAGAGTTCTTATCTATACCACAGGCTTCAGGACCCAGGGAATTCAAGTATTGTTTGCATTGGAAAACAGAAAAACAAACAAACAAACAAAACAGAAACAACCTCATACAAACCAACCTAATGGCCAATAATTAGTGGATATGTTTAGGGCAAGTATTCTGTTCTTTAAAATATATTAGTAGTAGTCGTAAAGGTTTTATTATACAGGTCTTTCACTTGCTTGGTAAGAGCTATTTTAGGATATCTTTTGAAGTTATTTTGAAATATGTTGCTTCCTTGATTTCTTTTTAGTCTGCCATTTTTATATAGGTAGGATACTGATTTGTGTATGTGTGATAATTTTATATCCTGCTCCTTTGCAAAAAGTGTTTATCAGCTATAGAAGTTGAAACTTTCCTAGTGGAAAATTTTGGGTCATTTATGTATAAAATTGTATCATCTGCAAATTAAGATACATTGGCTTCTTCCTTTCCAATTTGTGCCCACTCGATTTCCTTCAGTTGTCTTATTGATCTAGTCAAGACTTCAAATTTTATATTGAATAGATATGGAGAGAGTGGACAACCTTGTCTGTTTCTTTAGTTTAGTGAAAGAGTTTTGAGTTTCTCTCCATTTATATTAATGCTTGTGGGCTTGCTATAAACTAATAGCCTTTATTATGTAGAGGCATGTCTATCGTATGCCTAGTTTCCAGAATTTTTATCATGAAGAGATGCTGATTTTGTCAAAGGCCTTTTCTGCATCTAATGAGAAAATCAAGTGCTTTTTTCTTTCAGTCTGTTTATATGGTGGATTACATTTATTGATTCATGTATCTTGAACCATTCCTTCATCTCTGGGATGAAGCCTACTTGATTATGGTAGATGATCTTCTCAGTGTGTTCTTACATTTGGTTTGCAAGTATCTTCTTGAGCATGTCTATATTTATGTTCATGAGAGATACTGGTTTGAAATTCTCTATGTCATGTCTCTGTGCTTCGAGACAGTGAAGAAAGAGATTAAAAAGAATATCAGAAGATGGAGATATTTCCGTTAATGCTCATGGATCAGTAGCATTAACATCTATTAGTAACAGTGAAAATGATCATCCTACCAAAAGCAATCTCTAGAACCAACACAATCCCCAAGATCCCATACATTCATACTTCATTATACTCTACAGGACTTGAAAGAACAATTTTCAGTTTCATATAGAAACTTAAAAAGCTTAGAATAGGTAAAAATCAGAAAACAAAAAACACTGTGAACAGTAAAGGAGCACCTGTAAGTGTCACTTCCTTAATTTCAAGTCGAGCTACAGAGTTGTGGTGACAAAAACTGCATGGCACTGGCATTAAGACACATACTTTGATGAATCAAATCACACTGAAGACCCAGGTATAAGCCCACACATCTAAGACCCAGGTATAAGTCCACACATCTTGAGACACCTGGTTTTTGACAAAGAATCCAAAAAGGCACACTGGAATAAGGACAGCATCTTCTACTTATGATGCCCATTAAACTAGATGGCTACATGTAGAAGAATGCAAACAGACCCATGGTTATTAACATGCAAAAAAGTAAAAAGACCTCAAAATAAGGCCAGATATCCAAAAATCTGTTAGAAAAGAAAGCAAGGAATAGTCTTGAACATACTAGCATAGGAAAAGACTTTCTGAACAGAAGATCATTAGCACAGGCACTAAGATCAGCAGTTAATAAGTGGGACTTCATAAAACAGGAAAGCTTCTGTTGGGCAGAAAACACCACCATTTGGGCAAAGCAGCAGCCTAGAGAATGAGTAAAGAACTTTACAAATTAAGAACTAATAAAAACTGGACTCCAAGAAAATAAATAGCCCACTGGGGGAAAATGAGATGTAAACCTAAACAAAGGCTTCTCGAAAAATGAAAGACCAATGGCTGAGAAACATGTTTAAAATGCTGAGCATCCTCAGGGAAATGCAAATCAAAACATTTTGAGATTTCATCTTATATCAATCATAATGGCAAGGTCTATGAAACAAATGATAGCATTGACTGGCAAGGATGTGGGGTCAGGGGGACCTTTGTGCATTGCTGGCGGGACTATAAACTTGTACATCCACTATGGAAACTGGTGTGGTTTTTCAGGAAACTGGGTATATATCTATCTCAAGATCCAGCTAGACCACTCTTAGGTATGTACCCAAAGGACTCCGCATTCTACTACAGAGATAATTGCTCACTCATGGTCCTTGTTACTCTATAGAAGCCAGAAATTGGTGACAGTAGAAATGTTCATTGGTAGATGAATGGATGATTAAAAACATGGTACATTTATCTAACAGAGTATTACTAGACTGTTAAGAAAACAAAACTGTAGCCCACGCAGTCGTCTCGCCAGCAAGAAGACACGTGGACACTAGGATCCTTCTGCAGCAAGCATTTATTGCAT
>NW_022196899.1:28911739-28927560 GCF_008632895.1 Mastomys coucha | reverse complement strand
ACAACTGTAACGTGGGCCTGGTCTTAAGGTCAACCACCAGATGAGCAAAGTCTGTCCCAGATGAGCCAGGCCCGTAGGTGCCCCGCGGCAGTCCCGTAGAGGGGAAACAATCTTGTAAGCTGGGGAGGACTATTAACTGAGCAATCCTATCTCCCAGGGAGATGGAGAAGACGCCCTGCGGGCAAGAACAGAGAACCTGTAGTTCCCCAGTGTAATCTTGGTCAAGCACGCCAGGGTGCACCATAAGGCCTTTCAAGGTGAGGGATGAGCGTCCCAGCACAAGGCCAATGCTTCCTTCTGGCAGAGGACCCTGAAAGGTGACTGGCACAGGCTGCACGCCCATGTGCGACATCAGTAAGAATTGGGAGGTGGAACAGAGGTCAACTCCTGCGGAGCCTCTTGTCGCTCGGCAGGGGCTCTCTGAATGTAAAAAGGAATCTGAACAGTGTCTATCAGTGTATAGCGGGGGTGCACTTGGAAGAGCAGGCGGGACAGCATAAAGCGTTCGCGGCTCTGATCTCTCGCTCCCTTTCACTTTGGATTCTGGAGAGGCGGCAAATGCTCATCCGGATGATACCTCTCTTCCTCATAGCGAGCCGCTTCTCCCTCCAAGTCCTCCTCCTCAGAGGGGCTCAATTCCTCAGAGCTATCAAGCTGGAGGGCCTCCAATTTCTTAACTGGGTAGAGGGGCTTCCGTCTCGAAGCTCCATTCCTTTCTCTAGTTTTCTCTCCCAGGGCGTTCTTTCCCTTATCTCTTGCTTCTGCTGGTCGAGCGGAAGGGTCTGTGTCCTTGGGTATACCCTTTTTTCCCTTTTTTCTCTCCCTTTTATCCTGGCTAGCCCCCACTCTCTCATTACGCTCTGTTTCTGACATGCTATCTTGTAACTCCTCAAGTGCCCCCTGTCCCAACGCTACAGAGGCGCAGCATTTCTCATCCTCCAGGCAAGAATGTATCAAATGCCAAATGGCCATCGTAATAAGTGCCACTAGCACAATTATCGCGGCTTAGGCCTTGCTCTCTAACCTTGAGGAAGGGTCGGAGGAATTAAAACCAAACAGCATGCCTCTCAGAGCTTACCTTGACCTGCAGTTCTGAATCCTCTCCGTGAATGGAGGGTCTCCTCGGCACCAGCGGTTGTAAGGCTCCCCCGGCATCCTGGGCTTCGGTACCTGTTGTAGCCCGCACAGTCGTCTCGCCAGCAAGAAGACACGTGGACACTAGGATCCTTCTGCAGCAAGCATTTATTGCATCATGAAGAAGAAAAAGGGCCGGCACTGCTTATATACACCACAGTGCAGCGTGTCCGCCCATGATTGGCTGTTTGTTCATCACCCCACATGACGCCCCGGGATGGGCCGTGACTTGGCGCCTTTTCACTCTACGCACATGCACAAACAGTTGTTTACCAGGAGTCGACAGCGGATGTAGGCGCCATCTTGTCAAGGCGAATGCCTCTCCAGCTCTACCGCTCTCCACACAAAACAAAGCAAAACTTGAAATCATGAAATTTGCATGTAAATGATGGAGCTAGAAACAAACCATCATCCTGAGTGAGATAACCTATACCCCAGAAGACAAGTATTGTAAGTTTCACTTATATGTGAATGTTAACCTTTAAGTATCCAGTATACATGTTATAATGCATATAACCACAAAGGTTACTATAACGTAAGGAACTAGGGTGGGAGGGATGGGTCTCCCAAGTAAAATGAAATAAAATGTACTTTCAGAGAAACAGGAGGGAAACTGGAATGAGGGAATTAAATAGGGAAAGGGAAGGAAAAAAGGAAGGAAGGAAGAAAGGAAGGAAGGAAGGAAGGAAGGAATATGGGAGCAATACTAAGGGCCCTTTGAGGAGTCATATGAAAATCTACTACAGTAAAAGCTTCTAAAAATATATACACATGTGAAAGAAGTCTAAATGGAGTCACTAAGTAATGGGGAGACAAAGTCACAACTAAAGTTTTTTCCCACAAACTGATACCTCCAGTGCCAAGGATGGGTTACATCTGGTTGAGTTGTTGGCCAAATGGATGCCATGGAAACCCCAAACATCTCAGGCTATTGCCAAAGCTAATTTTTTCTTCTCTGCAAACTGATGGTAAGTCCCTATTGCTGGAGAACAACATTAATATGAAGTGGAAACTTCTGGTTCCTTATATCAAATGTTGTTTTGTTGGAGCACACGGGCAAAAGGATGTCTTGCTACAGCAGACACGTGAAAGAATGTTTTCCTGAAGCAGACACAGAGGAAAGGATGTTTTGCTAAAGTGAACACATGAAAGAATGCATCATGTTAAGAAGTAATATAAATATAACCCAAGAGACAGTGGATGGCACTGGGCAGTATTGATATACCTTGCTATTCCTCAGTGGTCATCGTTTGTCATGACTTCATAGAAACACACCAAAAAATGTCTGGTGGTGTTTTGGTAACTTCTTACCACTTAGGTGCATTGGCAGAGTTCAGTGGAAGTTTCTGGATATGTCAGCTGGGACAGACTCACATGGAGTTTTGCTAAGACAAACTTACGTGGTATTTTGCTGAGGTAAGAACCATGGGAGGACATGTGATGTTTGGAGGGAGTATAAGAAGGACTCAAGGGAAAATGATGGCTGGCGTGCGTAACTAGCTTTGCTTCGTTCATCTTAAGTCTTTGTGTTTGATGATCTTCACTTTAGTGAGGGAGGCACAGCAGAGAAATTCTCCTGGAGTCCATGCTGGTCCTGGTCACTCCTGCTCACTCATGCCGATTCAGTGGAGGCCATGTTGTTTTTGCTGTGTTGTGGCATTACCCCTGATTTGTATTTGCTATCCTGCCACTACTGAACTGGACTGCTGGTATCCTGACAATTGGAGACTGAAATTGCCCCAAGGAACTACTTCTAAACAGACAGAGGAGCTGGGTGGCTTCTTCTGGATCGACCCTGCCATTGCTGATTTGTGAATGGTGTCTGTGAGTGGGTCGAGTTGCCATTGCTAATTCCTGTGAACTGAAATGCTGCTATCCTGACACCGCAGATTGGATTTGCTCCACAGAACCGTTTCTAACAGGCCCACTTCCCCTGTACCCTAATAACCTTTCTTTTCTATTACTTCTGGGGGGTGATAGGCTACAAGAGAGCTTAAAGTATTTAATAAACCTTATTAAAAGTAGGTTTTGAAAAATCTACGCCAACACTAACATATCTCATTAAACATGAACTAATTGAACTCGTGCCTAACTAGAGTCTTTTCTCTATTGACCTAGTGTTCATGGTACCAAAAGGTACTCTGCAAGCTACCAGAGAAGAAAGCTATATCATCAACTAAGCTACAAACTCTTCCATCTACAATGGATCTGGTAGGAATTTGGAAAGGGGAAACTGTTCAGAATATGTTATATACATTTTTCAATAACCCTCAAATATATTATTACTATATCCTTATTAAAATTATACTGTAGAGATATACATATAATATTCTTGAGAAGTATTTTTGACACAGCACTAATAGATAAATTTGTTAATTACAGAATGATAATTTTGTTAATAAAAGTTATTAATTTATCCTTATAATGGCACATTGCATACATGATAAGCTGTGGCTATCTTTAGATGAGAGATTCAAATTATTTTATTCTTACTGATATTCTGTGCTTTTTTCAAGTTTCTTATGGTGCACACAGGTTATTTATAAAACCTGAATTTTAAGAGTGTTTAATAAAAGAAATTCCAGCTCTGTGAAGACAGTAACCAGAGTGATAGCTATCATTAGACTGTCTGTATGATGGGAGAGGGGCTGTTTTCTTTCTCTTTTGGAAATTATGTTTCTTTCTTTCATTAAAATATCATTTTGAATAAAATGACAAAGATAGCAGATAGCAATTTAAAGCACATTTACTTGGGGAAAGAGAAATATGGTAACCCTTTGTCACCACTACTCTTTAAAACATTTTCTTACATGTCTCCAAGATCTGGAAATCTAGAATCAACTACAGTAAATATTTTATCATTTACCATGAAAGTCTCACACACGCATCTGAAACAGCTATGCTCTGCATCTTCCTTCTGCTCTGTTGTATTTCTACTGGAGTTTTGTTATGCACTCTGCTCCATGGCACCAAGGACTTGTCCAGTGGCCTTGGATGGCTACTCTGACCTGCCTCTCTGATCAGATGCATTACTGAATGCAATGTTCTACTTGTACATTTCTATTGGCATAGGCATGTACATCGTCTATACAAATATATAATATACATATTGCTTTCTTTAAGCAGTATGATCACAGAAATCACTATAGATGGTCTCCATACTCCTCTTATGCATTTGCATATGTATAAGTATGTGTGTATTTATATTTATATATTTATGCATGTGATAAAGTATTTCTTTTTCTTAAAAAAAACTATTTAGTTATCACACATTTCACATGTTTTGACCCTTCTACAAGACTTTTGCTGCCTCATTAAGCTGACCAGAACTGTTCTATTTAATTTTATTCTTATGTTTGAACTCCATAACAATACTTTTTCATTCAGGAAAGAACTATTATGTCTTTTTCTTTATGAAACTTGACTTACGTCTCATTGTCTTGTTTTGCTCATCTAAAGCTGTGTTTCAAATCTAACTTGAATGTACACCTTGTTTTCCTGAATCTGTGATTAGTTATCTTTTAATAAAAAGAAAACTAATCTTAAGAATGAGATAATGAGTGGAGTAAAGAGGTGTAGGCAGTCTGTTGTCACAGAAGACGGGATGCAGAGGCAGGAGCACAAGTTCAAGGGCAGCCTGAGCAACACGAGATGTTGCCACACACACACAAAAAGTGGATGAGAGATAAATGATTAATTTATCTTTAGAGAAAATATTTTAGAGAATTCTTTAGGGAATTCTCTGGATTCTCTGGAGAAAAGTTGCCTTCTCTTTTAATACATGATGAAGGATAAACCATATCCAGGACTAATCAATGTCAGACAAGATCTATAATTATATCTGATATGATAGAAAGAATTTCAATTTAAAAACCACAATAATTTTTATATTCAAGATGCATATATTAAATACTTAACAGAGTTTTTAAACATAGTGCACATAGTGTTAATCAAATAATATGGCCCTGCAGACAGATTACAGTCCAACGGTGGATAAATTCACCAAAGAGGAAGTCAGGCTGAGTGCTGAGGCTCATGGAAACAAACTCACTTAGAAATGAAAGGGGTCATGTTCTATGCCTCTGTGTGTGTGTGTGTGTGTGCATGTGTGTGTGTGTGTCCGAGTGTGCCCGTCCATGCAAGCGTGCATACATGTACATGTGTGAGTTTGTGTACACTCATGTGAGTGTACAGTGTGTACAGGTGCAGGTGCCCCTGTGGAAGCCAGTGTGTGATATCTCCACCGTATTCCTTTAAGGTTGGACAGCTTACTGAGTTCGAAGCTTACCTCCTGACTACACTGGCTGCTTGTCCTCACCCCACGGACACTAGGGTTACAGATGTTCACAGGCAGTTGGCTCTTTATGTGGGTGCTGAGCACACGAACTCAGATCTTCATGCTTGCACAGCTACCCCTCTTACTCACTGAACCATTACTCCAGCCCTTGGCTTCCCTAAGTTAGGAGATGGAAAATGATAATTCCAGGATTAGTCCTGGCTCTGATAGTACTTAATGTTTTTAATGTAACCTGGCTAAATAGAATTTCTCTACTGGAAACGAAACCGTCCTTATTTTTCTATTTCATTACACTCAAACTTTCCTTCAGATCCTCTGAAGTCCCTGCTTCTTGGTGCAGACCCAGAGCCTGCTTACACTGCCCTCTCAGCCTTCCCTCCTAGTTTATCTCCACTTCAAGCTACAAAAACACTTTCTCCCAGGGACTCCTTATTGGCCACCCTGGCCTGGGGCACAGGTGGGCGATTTTCACTGTCCTTTCTGTCCTTCATTCCGTCTCTCTAATAGGACTTACTCTTAGACCTCCTGCACCTCCGTTCTTTGGGGACTCTTATTGGTGTGGACCCAGGCTCCCCTAGCACAGTCCTGAGGCTTTCTCAGCCTTTCCTCACAGCCGGTTTCCATTCCTTTTCTCCACCCACTGACCTGCAGAAGACACTCCCTTCTAGGGTGCCCCCAGGCAGCATACTTGCCTGGGACACCGAGTGGACAACAGCAAACAAAGAACACAACACCTACCAAGAAAGATATCCATACCAAGAGACACATCAAACACCATGAATCCAGATGCCAAGAACCTGATGCAAAAACAACAGCATGAACAGCCAAGACAATCTGCCCCTCCCCGTCAGCAGCCGCATTGTATCACGCCCTGTGAAAAACAGTTTATCTGAGACACAAAACTAGGAAATCAAAATATCAATTACAAATATGTTCCAGGATCTTAAAGATGTTATGAATAAATTCCTGGATGAAGACTGAAAAAACACAAACAATTGAACAAAATAATGAAAATAATTGGAACCTGGAAGTAGAAAGCAATGAAGAAGTAGACCTAATGAAAACCCAAATTGAAATAAAACTAAAAACAAAAAACTTAGAATGGAAAACAAAATCTCAGAAGGAAGCCTCACTAACAGACTCTAAGAAATAGAAGACAGAATTTCATGTCTTGAAGGAAAGGTAAAAGAATTGGCTAGCTTACTCAGAGAAAATGTTACCATATAAAAACATACAGGCACAAAATATCCAGGACATCTGGACACTATGAAAAGACTACACCTACAAATAATATCTGTTGAAGAAAATGAAGAAACTCAGATCAAAAATCACAGAAAATATTTCTAACAAAATCATTGAAGAAAATTTTTCCAACCTATAGAAAGAGATGCATATCAAAGACACCAGAGGTCTTCAGAGCACCAAATAGACAGGAACAGAAAGGAAATTCCCCAGAATACACAGTAATTAAAAACACTAACCATACAGAACATAGAAAGGATATTAAAAATTGCAAGGAAAGAATGATCAAGTAACATAAAGAGAGACCCATTATAATAATTCCTGATATTTCAACGGAGACGGAAAACCTGAAGTTTGTATGGATGGATGTTCTACAAACTCCGAGAGACCACAGATGCCACTCTGACTGCTGTACCCATCAAAACCATCAATTACAGTGAACTAAGACAGAAAGGTAGGTATTCCACAGTCCATGATAAACCCAAATTTAAGCAATTCCTATCCAGCTCTACAGAAGGCACTAGCAGGACTCGCTCCCTCTCCCTCTCTGTCTCCCTCTAAATATGAGAAGTCAAGTATGAGAAGGCTAATACACTCAAAAAGACACAAGAAATAAATAGTCCCAGACTGATAATCAAATGAGCGGGCGAAATCCCATATCATAACAAAACAAACAAAACAAAACAAACAAAACAAAACAAAACAAAAAAAAACAGGAATCAATAAAAACTGCTCATTAATAACTCTCAATATTAATGATCTCAGTGACCTCCCCCCAAAAGACACAGACTAACAGATTAGATTAGAAAACAGGATCAATGTTTCCCCCGTCTCCATCAAGGGTAGCTGTTCTCTCAGGGGAAGAATGGAAATAGTATTCCAAGCAAACAGACCCAAGAAGCAAGCAGATGTAGCAGCTTTTGTAATATCTGACAAAATTGACTTCAAGCCAAAACCAGTCAGAAGAGATATGGAAGAATACTACATACTCATTAAAAGAAAAATTCATAAAATGTTAAAATTCTAAACATTCGTGCACCTTACACAAGGACACAGGGACCCACAACTGAATAATGGAGAGAATAAGAAATTGTGGAACTCTGAGTCCTATGTGGGATATCTGTTAAACTAATTCCTTCAAGGCTCAGGGATCTATGTGGAAAATGGGGTTATTGTGCTTTATAAGAAGGCTAAGGGGCAGGGCTTGCTGGGCCCTGCCAAGGTATCCTATCCTCCTGCCAAGCCTAGTGACAGGCCTCATGTAAAAGAAAGTTTATTTGGGACTTGGAGGAGGGGGTAGAGTCAGAGGGAGGCGGACAGAGAGGGACAGAAAGAGAGAGAGGAGAGGAAGGTAAGAAGAGGGGGGGAAGGCCACTGGGGACATGTTGGGAAGAGAGAGAGGAAGAGAGGGAAAGGGGAGAGAGGGAGAGGGAGAGTCCTTTTATATGGGAGTCTATGTGAGTCAGGCTCCTACCTGGTGGTTGCTAGGTAACTGTTGGGCAGAGCCCAGAGGAAATGCTAACAGAAGTGGAAAAAGTGTAAGCACCAGAAGTGATGGATGAATCCAAAAAAATGGATGTCTGGCACAGCATGGCAGATACACATATGAATCCACAAAGACGGTGGCAGCATGCACAACACCTACACAAGTTTAAGCCAGATGGGATCCCAGCACTGAGCAGGAAGTAGCCAACCACTCAGGAGCTCCCACCCCTAACAAAGAAGTTATTTGCCATTAATACCGGCTGGCAAAGTTTTAATCAGGCTGTGCCACTGGGTATATCAACCAAATTCCAGGGCAGGCCCCATACCCAGGACTAGCTGGCTACAGAAAACAAAATACACATGTGTTGTGGACTTTAGGTTCATTTTGGCATATTTTGTCTTATTGGTCTTTTGCTTATTTGTTGTGGTATTTATATTTTTGTGAGTTTTGTTTTGGCAAAGAAAAAGGGAAGAAATATCATACAGTTGGGTTAGGGTTAGTAAGAAGGTGGGAGGAATCTGGGAGTTGGCGAGGGGAGAGAAAATACTAAAAATATATTATATAGGGGCTGGAGAAATGGCTCAGAGGTTAGGAGCACTGACAGCTCTTCTTAAGGTCTTGAGTTCAAATCCCAGCCACCACATGGTGGCTCACAACCATGTGTAACAAGATCTAACTCCCTCTTCTGGAGTGTCTGAAGTCAGCTACAGTGTACTTACATATAATAAATAAATCTTTAATATATATATATATATTATATAAAAAATTAAATAAAGAAAAAGGCAAAATAAATTCTTCAGATTTATGCAAACCCATTTTTCCTTTTTTTTCAAATCCTAGTAGTTGTTCAATATATTTTGAATGAGTTAACAAATAAAAATGAATAATGATGTTTCAAACTTTTAAAATTTGATTTTAATTATAATTTCATTAAAAACTAATTTCAAACATGTTAAGAGATTATTGCAATGATTTCCTATGCACCAATTTCTTAGATTCAACATCTAGTCATTGTTAAAACTTTCTGGACATAACTCCTGTAGTCTCCCACAAGTAATCTGAGAAGTTCTCAATCCAGGCAAGATGATAAGAAAGATTAACCACTACAGGCTATGACTAATCTTGTTTTACCTACTCATCTGGTTCCCTTGGTTATTTTGTTCAAGTAAATCCTATTATTTAGCTGTAAATATTTAGCTGTTAATATATGTTTCAGAAAAAAAATAAGGACCTTCTCGAAATCACAAGGATAGCAGCACAACATCACTCTCAGTCTTGTTAAAGGGCGTCATGGCTGTGGTGTGTGTGTTTGCATCAGAGAATTCCGGGAGAGTCCATAAGCTGCCACTGACTAAAGCGCTTCCCGAGACTCATTCAATCCACAGCCCCCTGAACCTTTTCCCCTTCCACGTATGGCTGCTATGATTTTCCCTGTAGAGGTTTTCATGCACAGACAGAGCTGTTTATGTGTCCGAGGTGTTATCTAGGATGGTTTGACAGACAGGCTTGATCAGATCCAGGTTTGATTCGCCTCAGGGAGACTATTTCCTAAGTGGTACTGCGAGCATCCATCAGGAGACGTGTAATGCCTGGTTGTCTTTCGTTTTGAGATGCTAACAGCTATTAATGATCCTTGCTGAGACCCATTAATTCATTAAAAGCATCAGAATCTTATTTTTCAGTCTTATTTTTCCTTCTTCATTTACTAGCTTGAATACATCTCTAAAAAACATTCCTCATCAACTCCATATTTACTTGGGGGTATCCCCTGTAATTACAGCCGACTACATGTTAGCTCTTCCTCTTTTTTAACCAGTCTCCTGAATAATGAGCCCAATCTCTCTTGTTCTCCAAAAGGAGCTGATGAGTTTCTTAATGTGTCCTTATAGACTGGGAGTTTAAGCACACCTGGTAATTTTCAATTTATCCCACACACTCCTATTACACTACCTCGGGCAATGACACCCAAGGGCCACCCCCTGGAGGTAGGGTGGCCCGTACTTTGGAACTGGCCACTGTTTTTCAGTGATTGAAATGAGGAACAAGATTTTGCCCCCTAGCACTGTACTGTTCTTAAAGTGCAAAGCTAGGATGGCAAGGGTCTGTTTGTTTTGACTTGACCTCTCCTTGCATTATGTTTCCTTGTTTCACACAAACAAAATCAAACAAAAAAACCCCTCTGCTGTAGCATTTTCTCTGTTCAATCACATTAGGGCAGTGACAGGCTGTGACTGGACAGGAATAGAGAGGTGGAGGGAGAGTTGGAGGAGGGGAAGGGTCAGAGGAGCAGGAGGAAGGTCCGGATCATGGAGAAGATGGTGAAGATGAGCCTGACCCCACGAGGTTATAGAACCAAGCAAAGGTTCTTACAAAATAGATTAATTGAGTTAGAATATTGTCTTTATTATTTGGTTCAGAAATTATTGAGTTGGCATCTTGTAAATTGTGATTTTATTATTATATAAATCTGATTGGATATTAAGGCCTTAAGAGTCATGCTTTACTTACCGGGTCTTAGGAGCTATTTAGATGAATGATTGTGGGGGTGTGTAAAAAGTTGTATGCAAGCAAGATGTAGCTTGCTGGGAGAAAATAAGAAAAACCCATCGGAGGCCTAACAGTACCAGCTCAAAAACATGGCCCGGCAGGAAAGCGAGTTTGTGGGGTGGATTCATTTTATATAATTCCTGCAACAAACCTTGTTTTGTTTTTTGTAGTAGTTTTCTTGATTCTTCTAGTATATCCTAGAAGAATTGAATATTCAAAACAGTGCATTTTAAACCTACCAGTGATATTTCTCTTCTGCAATGGATATCTGTCTCTGTCTCTGTCTCTCTCTGTCTCTGTTTCTCTGTCTCTGTCTCTCTCTCTCTCTCACTTATTCTCTCTCTCTCACTCACACTCACACACACACACACCTATTACTATATTTTTTTCCACCTTGAACTTCTACATAGCATCATACACTGTACGAAACCCCAGTCTCTATAGGGTCCTTTACACTCCTTTCTGCTACTCCATTGTGTAGCTAAGTCAAACTTTACTTATCTCTTCCAGGCTGGTCTTGGCTATTGTCAGTAGTTTGCATTCTTTAATGCTTTTACAAACCAAGTTAATGAATGGTTTTCTGTGTGTTTGGATGTCTTCGTATTTTGCTCATGTGCACTTTTATGGGGATATTGTGTCAAAGAATAAATGCACTGGAATGTGTATTGAGATACTTGCCTACAGTTTGCACCTTTCTCTTTCTGATAACTAAAGCAGCCAAAGATTATGTTGTCCAAAAACTCAGAGCAGATTTAAGTGGCTTTTTTCTAATGAGGGAGGCTAAACACATTTTCATACACTTGGGACC
This sequence comes from Mastomys coucha, assembly GCF_008632895.1. Taxonomy (NCBI): domain Eukaryota; kingdom Metazoa; phylum Chordata; class Mammalia; order Rodentia; family Muridae; genus Mastomys; species Mastomys coucha. The sequence continues at coordinate 28,916,046 of NW_022196899.1, read as the reverse complement.
AATTACATTGTGCTTTGGCAGAAGCAGTCCACTTACCTCTAGTCTGTTCTGCCATCGGAGTTTGAGCTTCCGACTTTTCAAGGGTTAGAAGTACTTTATATATCGGGTTACTAACTCCTTGTAAGGTTGAATGGCAACTATTGTACTCAGTTGGCTATTGGAGATTTTATTTTTCTTCTTTTAATATTTTTTTTCAGATAGGGTCTTATGTAGCCTAGCCTGGCCTTGAACTTGCTACGTAGCTGAGGATGACTTTGAACTTCTGACCCTTCCTTATCCACTTCCCAATTCCTGGTGCTATAGGGTTGTATCAACAAGCCTCTCTTGGCTGTTGCTGTTTGTTTTATTATTTTTCTCTTTTTGAAGTTTTTTTTAAAAATGTGTATGTGCATGTTGTTATGAGTGTGAATAGACACTTGAGTGCAGGTACCCACAAGAGAGTGGATAGGGGTAGGGGTGGGGTGGAAAGCCAGAGCCACTAGAGATACCCAGTAGGGACACCAGAAAACAAATGCAGGTCTCCAGCCCCAGACATTTTCACTTTTCCTAAAGTATTTTGCTATAGAAAATTTGAAAATTGTGCATTTTTAATTGAAAATAGATTCTTCTCTCATACAATATCTCCTGACCACAGACCATAGTTTCTCCTCCCTCCATTCTTCCCAGCTCTTTCCAGCTCCCCCACCTCCAAGATCCACTGCCTCTCCATTTCCCTTCAGAAAAGAGCAGGTCTCTAAGAGACAACAATCAAATAGGACAAAACAAAATATAAGACAAGGCAAAAAGCCCCTACACTGATGCTGGACAAGGCAAGCTAACATGAGGAAGAGTCTCAAGATGAGGCAGAAGAGTCAGTCATACATCTGCTCCCATAGGTGGGAGTCCCACAAAAAGACGCCAAAAAGACAGACACGACATATACACAGAGGACCTGGTGCAGACCCTTGTGGGCCCCATGCTTGCCACTTCCTTCTTTGTGAGCCCATGTGATCCCTGCTTAGTTGAGCCAGTAGGCCGTGTTCTCCTGGTATCCTCAACCCACTCTGACTCCCACAACATTTCTGCCCTCTCTTCTGTGGGATTCCTCAAGCTCTGGGGGAAGGACCTGAGAGAGACCTCCAATTTAGACTGACCCTCCCTCTCCCCACACCTCATTGGTCTCTGCACCTGCTCTCTGCAAACAGAGGAAGCCTCTCTGATGACTGGGCAAGGCACCAATCTATGAGTCTAGGAGAATATTAGGAATAATTTCATTGATTTATTTTTTAAACCAATCATGCTTGGTTCTACTCTAGGTCTCTGGTTTCTGCCCATCTCAGCAGGGTAGGGCAATGGGCTACCTCTCATGGATTGGACCTCAAGTTAAATCAGGCTTTGGTCAGCCACTCCCAAAAGTTCTGTACCACCATTGCATATCTTGCCTGCAGGACAGATTGTAATTCAAAGGATTTGTGGCTGGGTTGGTGTCCACACTTCTCTTTCAGTAGCCGGCAGAGTACCTTCCTGCACAAAAGAGATTAGAACAGAGGGGTGAGGGCTCTGTGCAGATGCCAGCTCCACCTCCCCACATCAGTGAAGTATATGGGATATTGTCCTTGACAATAGTTTTGGAAAGCAATCCTCTGTCCTAGCATCAGACCCCCTTGGCTAATACCTCAATTGAAGGCAACAGGGTCTTGCCCCTGGGAGCCTTGCCTGGCTACGAGAGATGATCAGTTGACACGGTGTATCCCCCATGGCTAGGAGTCCTCACTAGGATCACCTTTCATAGATTCCAGGATGTCTCCCCGGCACTAGGTTTCCACACTATCCCCCTCCAAGCCTCCAATTCCAGCTGTCTCTCCCTGTACTCTCTCCATCCCATCTCCCCCTTTACCTGATCCCCTCCACTCCTATCTTACCTACCCACAGTGTACCATCAAAATCTATTTTACTCCCCCTTCCTTTGGAGATCCATGTAGCTCACCTAGAGCTTTCCTCTTTACTGAACCTTTCTGGGTTTACAGATTGCAGCTTGGTTATCATTCACTTAACAGCTAATATTCACTTATATGGAACGCATACCATATTTATCTTCCTGGGTCTGGGCTACCTCACTCAAGATGATTTTTTTTCTAGTTCCATCTATTTGCCTACACATTTCATGATGCCATTTGTTGTTGTTGTTGTTGTTGTTGTTTTTGTTTTTTCGAGACAGGGTTTCTCTGTGTAGCCCTGGCTGTCCTGGAACTCTCACTCTGTAGACCAGGCTGGCCTCAAACTCAGAAATTCGCTTGCCTCTGCCTCCCAAGTGCTGGGATTAAAGGCATGCACCACCACTGCCCAGCTCATGATGCCATTTTTAAGTAGCTGAGTAGCACTTTGTTGTGTAAATGTACAACATTTTCTTTATCCTCTCTCTTATTGAGGGACTTCTAGATTGTTTCCAATTTCTATTACGAATAAAGCCACAATGAATATGGTTGAACAAGTGTCCTTGGGGTAGGATGGACTGTTCTTTGGATAGTGCCCAACAGTGGGATAGCTGGATTTTGAGGAAGATTGATTCCCAACTTTTTGAGGAATTGATTTCTATAGTGGCTGTACAAGTTTGCACTCCCACCAGCAATAAGGAGTGTTCCCCTTGCTCTCCATCCTTGCCAGCATGAGCTGGCACTTGAGTTACTGACCTTAGCCATTCTGACAGGTGTAAACTGGAGTCTTGAAGTAGTTTTGATTTGCATTTTCCTGATGGCTAAGGATGTTGGACATTTCTTTGAGTGTTTCTCGGCCATTTGAGGTGTCTCTATTGAGAACTATATATTCTTAAGAGTATCATTTCCCCTTGCTTTCTTCTGGATATCAAAATTTGTTTGGAGACGAGATCCCACCCCAAAATCAAAGAGACATTTCTCCCTCTTTCCGAGTCTCACTTCTAGGGCTTGGTGGCCCATTCAACAGTAATATTCAAATGTCATATATCTGAATATTTTTTGAGTGAGATATGAAGAGTGAGTCCAATGTTATTCTTTGCCATGTGGCTATCTATTGATCCCAAACCCACAGGCAGGACAGTGGGCCTTGCCTGTGCAGGTCTGGCAGACACTGTCTGTCTCTGACCTATCAGAATTGGGCCCCTGTTGTGTCTTGTCTCACTGTCCCACCCGTCTGATTAGAGTGGAACTATTACTTGTTTTCTGAGGTCCATTTTCTTTCTCGCTCGCTGTCTATGGATACTTCTTCTCCATCCCACCTGTTGTGTTTGCTCCCACAGAGTTTGTTATGATGATTTTATGATCTGATACTTTACTAAATTATGTTATTGTGCTAAAACGCTTTTTCATTTGTTCTTTTGCCTTTCCCCAAGGATGCAGTTATATGATTTTCATTTAATTATTTATTTAGAATCAAGATGTCTTTGATTTTTTTTTTTGCCTCTATTAGGATAAGTTGTATTTTTTTTTTCTAGAAAATATGTTTTTATCTGGGCCTGAAAATGCTTTTGCACTGGGTTGTACAAAATAGCCCCATCTTAAAATTTTTTGCTTAAATTGGATAACTACTTTCCACTTATTAACTTTGCGTATTTGCATGTCCTCAGTCTTCTACCCTGTAAATCATTTTTCACTATGCATGTGTACATTGTGCCAAAAGAGCATGTGCTGTGCACGTGCGCCTCAGGGAGTTCTCACTAAGTGAGTGCATCTGTGGAGCTCTAGGGGCAAAAGGAAACTGCACTCCCAGACACGAAGCATACAAAACCCAAAACGTGTTCCCTTGCTTTGGAAACTTAGCTGTATCCATAGTTCTGAGCTCTGACTATACTGGTTTAAAGATTTATGTTTTGCTGATGACTAAAGACCATATTCTCATGCATTACTATCTATTTGACTAAATTATTTTGGTAAAAAATCTGTTCGAGTTTTTTTTTTTAAGATTTGCTTATTATTATAATTAAGTACACTGTAGCTGTCTTCAGACTCACCAGAAGAGGGCGTCAGATGTCATTACGGGTGCTTGTGAGCCACCATGTGCTTGCTGGGATTTGAACTCGGGACCTTTGGTAGAGCAGTCAGGCTCTTACCCACTGAGCCATCTCTCCAGCCCCCGTTCGAATTTTTATCCACATTCCTATTAGACTTTTGTTGTTGTTGGCTTAGGTAAGTTCTTTATATGTGCTAGGGTTTTGTCATACATAGAATTATAGTCTAGCATTTTGCCTTTTATTTCTCAGAGTCTTTTGAAGGGTCTTAATTTTCCTACAGTGCCATTTTAAAATTTCTCTTCAGAAGCAGTAATTTCTTTTTGTTGTTGTTGTTGGTTTTTTT
>NW_022196899.1:28901047-28911577 GCF_008632895.1 Mastomys coucha | reverse complement strand
AGAAATCCACCTGCCTCTGCCTCCCAAGTGCTGGGATTAAAGGCGTGTGCCACCACCGCCTGGCCAGAACCAGTAATTTTTTTAAAAAAAAAAACAACTTATTTTTGTCTTAAAATGTATTTATTTATTCAGTTTACAACCCAGTATTAGCCCTTCCTCTCGTTCCAGTACCCCCTCTTACAAGTCCTCTCCCACTCCACCTTCTCTCTGGAGAAGGGGAAGCCTCTCTGGGTGTCCCCACATACATGACCCCCATACACACAAATCAAGTTGCTGTGGAGCTGGTTCATCAGAGAGCCACAGGCAGACAGGCAGGCAGGCAGGCAGGCAGGCAAAGTGCTCAGGGACAGCTCCTGCTCCAGTTGTTGGGGGACCCGCATGAAGACCCAGCTACTCATCTGCTACATATGTCCAGGGGGCCTAGGTTCAGCCCATGCTCACCCTCTGGTTCATGATTCAGGTCTATGGGAGCCCTCAATGGTCCAGGTTTGTTGACTTCCTGCAAAGACCTTGCCCTCTTTGGGTCCCTCAATCCTTCTCTCAACTGTTATGTAAGAGTTTGTGGGATCCATCTAGTGTTTGGGTGTGAGTCTCTGCATCTCTTCCATTGGATATGTCTAATCAATCTTTCTCAGTCTCTGTCTCCTACTTCTATTCCTTTCCTCCTTTTCTCCCTTCTCTCCTCTCTCCATCCTTCCTCCTTTGTTTAAAAGTCAGTATATGAGAGGATTGTCATGGGTTAAAAAATTAACTATGACAAAAATGTTAGAATTAAAATTTTACTTATTTGGGTGAAGCTTAGTGGAAGCTAATGGGAGCTAGTCTAATGTGATGTCAAAAGTTTCCTAGTAGTCCTATGCAGACCTTCTCTCAGACGGCCCACCAAGAGCATGTAGCTCTCAGATAGATACCACATTAATTTGAAGTCTGTTCCCAGCTAGATCATTTTGAGCTCTAGATAAGTCCAGTCTGGGACTATGAAGAACTGAAGGAGCCACAGTTTGCTCACAATTAATTAATTAATTAGTTAATTAATTTAAAAATATGCCTTAAATTAGCTTTTGCCATCCTGTAGACACAATTCTCTAAAGAAACAGAACTATTTATATAGTCATATAATCAAAACAGTAAATGTAAAGAACAAAGAAAGAATATTAAAAGCTGCAGAAGAAAAAGACCAAGTAACATATAAAGACAGAATCATTACAATAACACCTGACTTCTCAATGGAGACTGAAAGCCAGAAGAGTATGGACAGATGTTCTGAAAACTCTGAAAGAGACTAGAGATATCATTGAAGACTATTATACCCACCAAAATTATCAATAACAATTGACAGAGAAAGAAAAAATTCCACAATAAAACCAAATTAAAGCAATTTATGTCTACAGATCCAGTTCTACAGAAGTTTCTGGAAGTAAAACTTCAGTCTGAAGAGGTTAAACACACCCAAGAAGATGCAGTGAATAAATAAATCAAAAGGTAGGGTGGGATGGATGGGATCTATAGAATAACAAGTAATAACAGGACTTAATAAACATTGCTAATCAGTAACTCTCAATATTAATGGTCACAATCCTCCAGTAAAAAAGACACATAAACAAGTGAATTAGAAACAAATCCATTTTTCCTCTGCATCCAAGAATCACACCATCAAGGATAGTCACTTCAGGGTAAAAAGATGGAAAAAACAAATTCCAAGGAAACACACCCAAGAAGCAGGCAGGTATAGCCATTTTAATATCTTATAAAATAGGCTTCAAACCAAAACTAATCAGAAGACACAGAAAAAGATAACACATAGTTATTCAAGTAAAATCCCATAAAGTGAAGATTTTTTTTTCTCAATCTGTAGGTTGCTGATTGACTACATCCTTTGCCTTACAGAGGCTTTTCAGTTTCAAGAGGTCTCATTTATCAATTCTTGATCTTAGAGCCTAAGCCACTGGAGTTCTGTTTAGGAAACCATCCCCCATGTCAATGAGTTTGAGGCTCTTTCCCATTCTCTCTTCTATTAGATTCAGTGTATCTGGTTATATGTTGAGGTCCTTGATCTACTTAGACTTGACTTTTGTGCAAAGTGACAGATATGGCTCTATTTCCATTTTTCTACATACCTACTGCCAATTAGACCAGCACCACTTATAAAAGATGCTTTCTTTTTTTCCATTGCATATTTTTGCCTTCTTTGTCAAATATCCTCCGAGAGGCCCAATAAGCCACTGACCAAGACAGACACAGATACTTATACCCAACCAATGGACAGAAGCCAGGACCTCTCTAGTTAAATTAGGGAAAGGCTGGAAGAAACTGAGGAGGAGGGTGACCCCAGAAGAAGACCAGCAGTCTCAACTAACCTGGTCCATCAAGATCTCTCAGACACTGAACCACCAACCAGGCAGCATACACCAGCTGGTACGAGGCCACCAACACATATACAGCAGTCTGGCCTCACTGAGAGAAGATGTACCTAACCCTGGAGAGACTTGAGGCCCTAGGGAGTGTATAGGCCTGGGGGGGGGTGGAGGTGGGTGTGGGGCACATCCTCTTGGGGAGGAGGAATGGGATGAGGCACTGTCAGAGGGTAGACCTGGAGGGGAATAGGTCTAGACTGTAAAAAAAGATTAAAGATAATTTAAAAAAACATAAAGGGTCTATTGCAATTCCTACATTTATGTACCAAGCATGTGGGCCCCAAAGTTCATAAAAGAAACATCACTAGAGCTAAAAATCACACATAAAATAATACCATAAGTCAAATAGACATCCCAGATATCAATAGAAGCATTCTCTCAAAACAAAAGAATATACTTTCTTTTTAGCAGCTCATGGATATTTCTCCAAAATTATTTGCCTACTTGGACACAAAGCAAGTCTCAACAGATACATGAAAATTTGAAATACCCCCTGCATCCTATCTACTATGTATTAAAGTTGAATATCGGCAACAATAGAAAGTATACAAACTCATAAAAATTGGTTAACTCACTACTGAACAAGAAATGGTTCAAGGAGGAAATTAAAAACATTTTAGAATTGAATGGGAAGGAAAACACAACATACCACAAAGAAAGCAATTCTAAGAGGCAAGTTCATAGCAGTGAGTACCTACATTAAAAAACATGGTGAATTTGTTAAAAAAAAAAAAAATGTTAAAAAAAAAAAAAACCATGGTGAGATCTCATATTAGCAGGTTAGGTATACCTGAAAGCTTTAGTGAAACAAGAAATTATACCAAAAAAGAGCAGATGGAAAGGAATACTCAAACCCAGGGCTGAAATCAATGAAACAGAAACAGCATGAACAAAAAATAAGTAGACGAAGAGTTAGTTCTTTTAGAAAAATCTTTAAGATTGACTAACATTGTGCCAAATTAACTGAAAGATGGAGGGAGAAAATCTAAATTAATAAAATTAGAAATGAACGTGGGAGACTTTACAACAGACATGGAAGAAGCTCAGAGACTCATAAGAACACACTTTAAAAATCTATACTCCACTAAACTGGAAAAATCTAAAAGAAATAGAACCTCTTGATAAACACGGCATACCAAAGTTAAATCAATATCAAATAAGCAATTTAAACAGACTAATAACCCCGTGTGAAATGGAGGCAGAAAATAAGTAAATATAAAAATAAAAACCACAAGGGCAAGCAGAGGATCTTACTGGACCTTGAGATAACAATGAACATCAATACCCATTAAATTATTCTACAAAATAGAAACTGAAGAAACATTTTCTAATTCTCTTTATGAAGTTGCAATTACCCTGATACCAAAACCAAACAAAGACCCAACGAAAAGAAAAGAAAAGAAAGTTTCAGACCAATATTCCTTATCAAGACATGTACAAAAATTCTCAATGAAATCTATACAAACCGCATTTAAGAACACATCAAAAAATTATTCACCGTGATCAAATAGTTTATATCCCAGAGATGCAGCAATGGTTCAACATATGTAAATAGATAAGCATAATCTACCACGGGAAGATTAAAGACTGGAAGACAAAAATCTCATGATCATCTCATTAGATGTAGAAAAAGCTTATGACAAAATCAGCATCTCTTCATAAGGGTCCTGGAGAGCCAGACGGTGGTGGTGCACCCCTTTAATCCAAGCAACCTAGGAGGCAGAGGCAGGTGGATTTCTGAGTTTAAGGCCATCCTGGTCTACAGAGTGAGTTCCAGGACAGTCAAAAAAAGAAAAGAAAAGAAAAGAAAAGAAAAGAAAAGAAAAGAAAGAAAAGAAAAGAAAAGAAAAGAGTCCTGGAGGGTCTAGGGATGCAATGAATGAACATGCCTCTACATAATAAAGGCAATTTCCAGCAAGCTTATAGCACCATTAACCTAAATGAAGAGAAACTCAACACATTTCCACCAAAATGAGGAACAAGGCAAAGATGTCCACTCTCTTTATATCTACTCAATACAGAACTTGAAGTCATAACTGGAGCAATAAGACAAATGAAGACCTCAAGAATGAAGCAAGCCAAAATATCTTAACTTGCAGATGATATTATTTTATACATAAAAGACACTAAGAACCTCACCAGTGCTAGTGAACATATTCAACAAAGTATCAGGATTCAAAATCAACATACACACAAATTAGTAGCCTTCCTACATAAAAATGACAAAAATTCTGAGAAAGAAATCATGGAAACAACACGTTTCAGAACAGCCTCAGGAAAAAATAATCCTAGGGTATCTCTAACTAAGCAAGTCAGTGAATACAAAAACTAAATAAGATATCAGAAGGTGGAAAGATCTTCCATGTTCATGGGTCAGTAATTATGACGAGAGAAGGGGAGATTGGAGTGGAAATGGATTAAGCAGGTAGGAGAATGGAAAAAGTGGGAATGGTATGGCACACAGGGAAGGATTACTAGCACTGAGGGACATTTGTTAGGTTATATGGAAACTTACTACTGTTGAAGTTCTTAAAGCACATACATATATGAAAGAAATCTAAATGGAACCACTAAATAATGGAGAGACAAAGCCCCAACTAAATATCTACTGCTATAAAGTGACACTTCCAATGCCAGGAATGGGTTACAACTGGTACCCTATTTGGCCAAAGGTACCCCATGGACCCCCAAACATTTTAGGGCTATTGTCAATGCTATTGGTTGCTCTCCAGATACTCATTGCAAGGCCTATTGCTGAAGACAACACTAACCTCATTAAACATGGCAACCGCCAACCCAGCTACAAGCTCAGTGATTCTCAGTGGCTTTCTGCTTGCATGATATGCTGGTTTAATAGTGTCAGTAATGCTGTTGAGATAACCAACCACTCTCTGATTGGATGTAAGACCCATGGTATGAGATGGAACCCATGCCTGTCTCTGCTTGGATGGCTAAGATCTTGAGACTGCATAGGCATGCACCCAGGAGAAAATGAAATACTATTGTTCTGCCACAAGAACATAGTAATAAAATGATTGCTAATGACAATTTGCTATTTCCGTAGATAAGTGACGATAGCTCAGCCATCATCCATGAAACTTCCTCTTACAGTATATGGAAATAAACAGAGACTGACAACTGAACAATATGCAGACTGAGAGATAGAAGAACACTCAGTCTTTTTTTTTTTTTTTTTTTTTTTTTTTTTTTTTTTTTTGGGTTTTTCGAGACAGGGTTTCTCTGTATAGCCCTGGCTGTCCTGGAGCTCACCCTGTAGACCAGGCTGGCCTCGAACTCAGAAATCCGCCTGCCTCTGCCTCCCAAGTGCTGGGATTAAAGGCGTGCGCCACCACGCCCGGCAGAACACTCAGTCTTAAATGGGATATCAAACTCTTCCCCTCAGAGATCAGGGAACCACGCAGAAGAGGAGGCAGAAAGATTTTAAGATACATAGATGATGGATGACTCTAAGGATCAGTGTCTTCCAGACACAACAGGATTGATCTGATGTAATATAAACTCACAGAGACTATGGTGGCATGCACAGGACCTACAGAGGCTCAAGTCATGTGAGGCTGCAGGGCTGTCTTCAATTGACAATTACATGCAAAAAAAAAAAAAAAAATCCATTCTCTCCAGTGACTACTTTGCTCACAGACCCAATGGGCAGTGCAAGGAATGGCTGGAGAAAGAGGTAGCTACCTAGAGAATGGGTGATTCTGTGTTCTTGATGACTGAACTCCTCATCTGATGAAGTTACATTCTGATGAGCATTTAACATGGCACACAAGCATCTTCATAGCCTTTGCTCACTCAAAGAGATAGATCTACAGGTTTCTAAGATATCTTTCTCATCAACTTCCCAATTCTGTTCTTTTTAATTCTTTGATCATTCAGCTAGTACATTTGCTATAGCCCATTAACCAGTAACAGTCATACATCAAGCTTCTTCTCTGTTCAAGCAAAATCTATCACCATGTGTACTAGGCTAAATTCTGCCCACTTGATTTCCCTTTCCTCGTGTTTTCCATGGTTTTTAAGAAAAGTATTTCAGTATTGCAATTGTCCATTTCTTTACAGCAAGCAGAACCATTAGTAAACCAGGCCCTGGACATCATTTCTTCTGTCCAACTGATCATGAAGCGCACCTCATGATGCTACAGGTACAAGCCATTGTAATGGGAGGAGAAATCACAGGCATTTGGGAAACCTTTTTGTGTAGCTTGTTTGTACCTTAGGACCTGCTCAGACCCAATCACTAATATACCACTTCCATTTGATAATAGATTACTGCTGTGCGTGTCCTATTTTATGGCTTGGTTAGTCAGATAATACCTACCTCATGATGAACAATTTAAGTCATAGGGTAACTTGGTAGTCCATTATCTAACATTTAGTTTCCACTCAATCCCAATATCTGTCAAAGGAAGAAAAGTTGTCTGCTGGTGATGGTAAGATCTTTCTCAAAATCCCAAGGATCTCCTTTGTGAGTAACATATTGGGGCATGACAGAAGCTTCAAACAGCATCCCTATCTGTCCCTGACACCTCAAGTGCAATTGGGTCTGTTGGATTATATGGTCCAAATGGTAGAGCTTCCTGGGCCTGTTGAAGAGCCTTCTCCTATTTCAGGACCCACTCAAAGCTAGCAGCTTTCCAAGTCACTTGGTATGTGTGCTGGAGTGGACACTCAAGTACTGTCTCTATAATCCATATATTCACACTAAGCTTTGTTTGTGTTCTAAGTGGTGGGAGGAGCCGGGTATAATAACATAACCTTTAACTTTGAAAGAATATCTCTGCATGTCCCACACCATTAGACTCCTAGAAATTTCATTGAGGTAGAAAGCCTGCATATTTGGATTTCTTGGTTGGATTTCTTTATTTTCCATCCTTTCAAAGCCATAAGCCTTGCTAACAGGTCTAATGTGATTGTTACCCCCTGCTCACTTAGTCCAATCAGCATAATCTCATAAATATAGTGGATTAATATAATAGTTTGTGGAAGACTTATATGACCAAGATCCCTTTGACTAAGTAAGTTATGACCCAGGGCTTGAGAGTTATTCTATCTTTAAGGTAAAGCTGGCCTTGCCAACTGAAGGCAAATTGCTTCTGGTGCTCCTTACAGACATATGTCAAGAAAAGGCTATTTGTTAGACCAACAGGGACATGTTACATGTGAGGAGATGTTAGAATCTACACCTAGTGGACACCACACCTAGCACAGCATCTGCAGAGAGTACTTGTTTAAGTTTGTGACAGTTAACTGTCACTCTCCACATATGCCTGTCTTCTCCACTGGCCAAACAGGAGAGTTATATGAAGATGTGGGAACCACTGCCCCCTCATCTTTCAAGTACTTGCCTTTAGCAGTTGAGTGTTGCCATCTGGTCCCCCTTCTTTGGAGGCATAAGGCACATCATGTTCATCTAATTGAGCAGCAATGTCTCCAACCCTGTTGGTGAACTGAAAAGAGCAATGGCAAGATTCTTAAATGTGCTGGTGCAACTCTCACCATTTTTTGTCTTACAAGAATTCCCAAGTGTTTTGGCCTTCCCATTGTGGAGGATTAGGTTTACATGGTGTATCCACTCTAGCATTGCAATTTCCCTGAACAATCAACATTAAGCCAAGGGATATCAGGCATCTCCAGCTCCTTTACAGTAGGCCTTCTAACAAATGCTCTGCCAACCAACTGACAAAGTACTGGCACCCTAAGTGTGCAAGCTTTCACATTAAGCCCAATATCTCCATCCCATGGATCCATATTGATAAACTCAGTATATTGATAGACTACAATTAAATAATAGCACGTGGGTAGACAGGACCAACAGTAGCTTATTTGGATCTTTTATTGTTAACACAATGGCTGAAGCAAGTCTCTCATATACTTATGCTTTTTTATTACTTAATGTTTATAAGCCTGTGTTGCATGCTTTTTAACTTTATTTCCCCAATTTTTGACATAATTGTCTTTTCATCTGTTTCTAGGGAAAGAGGCTTTTGGAGTCTGTAAAGTGGACTCCCTTTTATATAGTCTCCTGCTTAACTCACGCATTGCATCTGACTTGTTAGGAAGCTGTATCTTTTAAAAAGAAAAGATCCTGCTAGACTTGAGTTCACAGCACTGCATTTGGAATTTTCTTTTTCTTTTCTTTTTTTTTTTTTTTTACATTGAAGTCTGAAGATGAACTTGGCCTGTAATTTAGCTTTTTCTTATTGTCCTTGTCATTTCTCTTCATGTCAAGATCTTTTTACTTAACGGAGAAGCCTGTCCCCTTTTCTGACAGAACATGGTAATTGGTTTTTGAGATTATTAACAATTGATTCATTTTTGGCTATTGTTAAGATCCATTTAAAAAGGTCAATAACTACTGCATCAGTTTGGATCATTTTGGGGGTGGGTGGGTGCTATATTTCTTGATTGTGAATGCACATTTAGCCTGAAAATTTTAAACAACTATATGACCTGTGTAGCAAACATTCATAAAGACAAGAATATCTCCTGACTTCAGAAAGTTCTGCTGAGGAGGCTCTGCCCTTGACCTCTGAGAGCCTTTGTCTGTTCTGCAGTTACTTCTATCCATAGCCTTGCTAAGCTTGGGTTTAATATAAAATGGAATTATGCAGTATGTACTCCTTCAAGTGTGGATGCTTAATCATTTTCTGATATTTCTGTATATTGTTGTACTTATCAATACAACAATATGTTTTGTGGCTAAGTATTACTCTGTAGTATGTGTGTTCTAGAATATTTTGTTTTGGTTTACTGTACCATGTTTTGTTTCTATGTATATATGTATGTATGAAACCAATTGATATGCTCATACTCCCCACCCATTAAAGAAACTTCTTTTTGTAACAGATAGAGACCATTTCAGAAGACCACAACCAATCAAAATGGAGAATTGTGGCATCCAATCCCAACTGATACATCTACATTGCAGCTCCTGCACCTAAGACATTGTGGAAGAGGGAGCAGAAAGCTTGTAAGAGCCAGAGAGATAAGAAGTTTGCTGAGAAATTGTGTCTCCTAGTAATCTCAGAAGCTACATCCATAAAGTCTCACCAGTGAGATTGCCTAGACTTGGCCTGGACAAGAATGACAGGAGGCCTTAGAACCTGGATGGGGGAAAGAGGCCCCAGCACTACATAGTGATTTTCTGACAGTTACAAACAGAGTTGCCATGATTTTTGAAAAACAAGTCTCTGTGTGCTTATGTCATTTTTAATGGACAAGTAGCTGAAAAGGGAATTGTTGGGTTGTGGAGTAGGTGAGTAATAAACTTGGTAAAAGATGTTTGTAAAATTCTCCAAACTAGTTTTTGTTATTTTACACTTCACCAGCAATCTCTGAGTTCTGTAAGCAATTAATAAGTGAGCCCATCACTCTGTTCTCAGCTTAGGGTCTGTCTGGAGTCATCACGTTTTTCAGTTCCAGCTGCAAATAGCATGCCTCTCTGTGATACCAACTTGTGTTTCTGTGCTGGTTAGCCTTCTTTGTCAGCCCAACGCCAAGAAAAGAAAGAATCTCAGCTGAGAAATTGCCTCCATCAAATTAGCCTGTCTGTGGAGCATTTTCTTAAGTAATAATTGACATGGGTGTTGTCCAGCCCATGATGGACAGTACGCCCCTGGACAGTGGTCCTGAGTTGCGTAAGAAGGAAGGATGAGCCAGGCAGAAAACAGCTTTGTACCGTGGCCAGTGCTCCAGCCCCTCCTCCAAGTTCCTGCCTTGAGCTCTTGCCCTGGCTTCCCTCAATGATAGACCATAAGGCAAATGATAGCCTATAAGGCAAATAAACCCTTTCTCTTCAAAGTTGGTTTGGGTCAGCGGTTGTTTGTTTGTTTGTTTGTTTGTTCTTTGTGTCTATGGTAACAGAAGCAAACTAACACAGTGTCTCTGATGATTAGTGACTTTATTGAACACACTTTCTTAACATCTGCTTATCTTTTAAGGCACATCTACAAACCTTTTACCCATTTTAACTTGATTTTAGTTCTTTGCATTTTAAGTATGCATGTCCCTGGTTAGAAATATTTATGTCATACACATTATTTGGCCCATGACTTGGTTTTTGTTTTTTTTTGTTTTTGTTTTTTGGTTTTTTTTT
>NW_022196899.1:28894081-28901037 GCF_008632895.1 Mastomys coucha | reverse complement strand
TGGATGTGTACAAGTTTTTTGTTTTGCTGCTATACAATTTATGAAATGTCTTATATTAGTGCTTTCTGTGTCTTAAGCCTTTTCCATTCCAAGACAGTCAATACATCCTCCCTCATGTCCTGCTAGATTTGTAAGATTAGCTTTTACATTTGGGTATACGATTCATCTTGAATTGACATTCTTGCTGTTTTCCACACTGTTTGAAGATCATGGTTTTTGTTTGTTTGTTTGTTTGTCTTTCCTTCTTGGCATTTACTTTATAACTTGATCAATCCTTATCAAATGCAAATCTTGTCTGTCCCTATACTTTATATCAAATCAGAATGAGACTCCAAATTCCTACTGCAACCTCACTGCTTCTAAGACCCTTTGTCATCTGGCCTCTGATTTCTTCCTCCACTTCTTTTTATCTCTCTCCTCCCTACTCCCTTGTCCATGGCCAGCTGATCATATTGATCTCATCCCTGTTTCCCAGGCCCATTGCCCAGACTCATTTCTGAGTCTGAACACTGGTCTCACATCCCCTTAGCTTGTTACTACATTCAGACCTACATTTGAGTGTTATCCCCTTGAAGAAAAACCCTCCACCATCTACCTTAGAACAGCACCCCTGCACTCTTTGCTTCCTGCCTTGATGTCATAGTTAGCTTCAGCTATCAAATACAAAAGCAGGCTCACCTGGGAAGAAGAAAACTCAACCAAAGCATTGCCTAGATCATATGAGCCTCAGGATACATCCATGGGGCAACTTCTCGATTGTTTATGGACATAGGTGCCAACCCACTGTAGGTAGTGTCATCTCTAGGTAGATAAGCCTGGGCTGTGCAGATAACTGAGCAACTCCGACAAAGCAAGCGTCTTAGCTAAGGTATTTCTGTTTTAGAGTTTTATCACTGTGAACAGACACCATGACCAAGGCAATTCTTATAAAGACAACATTTAATTGGGGATGGCTTATAGGTTCAGAAGTTCAGTCCATTATCATCAGCAGGAAGCATGGTAGTGTATAGGCAAGCATGGTGCTGGAGGAGCTGAGAGTTCTACATCTTGATCTGAAGGCAACCAGGAGGAGACTGGCTTCTGTAGGCATCCAAAAGGAGGCTCCTCTCCCTCACTGTGTGGAGCTTAAGCACTGGAAGCCCTCAGAGCCTGCCTACACAGTGATGTACTACCTCCAACAAAGCCATGCCTATTCCAGCAAGGCCACGCGTCCTAAGAGTGCCACTTCCCAGGGGCCAAGCATGTTCAAACCACCACAGCAAGTTACTGCTTCAAGCTCCTGCCAAACCGTAGCTGCTCTGACTTCCCTCAATAATGGACTGTAACAGTAAACTGAAATAATCTCTTTCCTCTTTGCTTTTGGTCATGGTGTTTATCACCACAACAGAAATCAAACTTGACACAAACTGGTACTGAGTGGTTGTGTAGGGCTAGGAAGAACCTGACCTGATAATGTTTTTAGGACAAGTATAGAAAACCTTGAACTACAGAGACTATTAAATGCTATAGCAGAGCTTACTGGGCTATTCTAGTAGGAGCCTGGAAGATAGTAGGGCGGAGAGTATGCGTATTGTTGAGGCCTGCCTGAAGAGTTTCAGAGGGGAACATAGATTTCCTTAGTAACTGAGCAGAAGGTTATTCATGTGCTGTTTGGCAAAGACTCTGCTGGCTACTTTATGCCTGTGCCCTCAGGAGTTTCTCTAGGCTTAATTAAAAAGCAATGAACTGATTTCCTTAGGGGAGGCGATTTGAAGACGACATAACATTGAGTTTGTTGCATGGTTGTTACTGGTCATACTTATGTAGTCCTACAGTGAAAAAAAAGGCAAGCAGGGCAGAAAGAAATACAAAATGTATGGTATGGAACCTTAACAGTACAGCCAAAACTGTGCCTAAAGTGAGGCTGATTCCTGAAGAGAACAGAAAGATGGCTCAGGTCAAGGAAACTCTCTGCTTTATAGAGGACTCGTGTTCATCAGTTCGTAGCGGTCACATGACGGCTCACCACCATCTGTGGCTTCAGTTTCAGGGAGTTCAACATCCTTTTCTGATCCTCACAAACATCAGGCACTCATGGGATGTACATACATACATGCAAAACACATTAAAAAAATAAATAGGTCACCAAGGTTACCTGTTCTACACTGGAACAGAGGGAAGGGTGCTTCCATCTCAGGAGAGGACCCCACCCCCACCCCCCAGCTAAGCTTCCAACTTGGAAAGGAGAAATCCTAAGGGGCTACTTACTCCTAGAAAGTAATTGTTTCAACACAGAAAAGCTACTGCTGATATGGGGCAAAGAGGCCAAGGGTTCATCCCAAGCTGACAGCCAAATGTGGTGCTGGCTTCAGAGGCATAAACTATGACAGGGGGAGCTATAGATTCTTCTCCCACGGTTTTAGAGAGCTACTGAGACTCAGAAAGTTGCTGTGAGAAAGCCTTGAGAGAGCCCTGTACCGCTGTCCGAGTGAAGACTGGACTGCGGTAGAAACTCTAGTATGTTAGAGATGCCGGGGGCTGTGAGACATAAGCCAAGGAGAGCGGCATGCATTGTGACAGGCCCAAAGAGATTGTGTATGTTGTAGGCAGCAAAGCTGGAGAGGCAGAGCTATCTAAGCCCTTTAAACTACAGCCCTGGGTACCAGACACAGAGAGAAGGGATTTAGTATTTTCCCTGCTGTGGTTTGGTCTTGTTTTGGTCCAATGTGTCCTTCACTATGCCCCCATTCCTCCATTTTGGAAGAGTGTGTTAATTCTTCATTATTGCATACAGAATTATTGAAGTACTAGTTTTGATGTTAGAGGGAGTCACATTTAAGAATTACTTTGAGAGACTTTGGACCTTGGTCCTGAAAACTGTTGAAATTCTCAAAACTCCAAGGAAAATTAAGGTTTGACTAGCTGCATTTTTTATCATGAGCTAGCCATGAGCCTGTGAGGGCAGAACGTGGAATACGCTGGTTTGAATGAGAGGTATCCTCCACAAAACTCGTGTATGTGAACACTTGGTCCACAGTTGGTGGTGCTGTGTGGGGAGCTGTTGGAAGTTTTAGGACATAGAGATGTGCTAAAGAAAGCATGCCACTGGGGCAGGTACTGGGAGTTTACAGCCTTGGTGTGCTTTGAGTTCACCTTATGTAATCCAGATCATGGTGAGTTTGTAATAAGTGCACTCATTTATGCTCACACAACAACCAAATTACCTGATGGTGCATTTCTAAGAAGGAATCTCATTGCGAAGGTGACTACATTTTCAAGCATGTGGCTCTCGGCATGCTGCTTATCTTTTTCTTCGCAGAGTGGCCACCCTAACAGCTTTCGTGTTGTGATAAGTGATGCGTATGGCCACATTTACACGACACTGGGTAACTGGCAGTTGTAGGAACCACTTAATTTTTTTTCACGACATCACCCAAATGCCATCAGACTCTACAATAGCTGTTCTTAGCTGTCAACTTGACTCATCTAAAATGAACTGCAGTCCAGAAATGACGAGTACACCTGTGAAAATTAATTTTGCTTGTATGGAAATAGATGAATCCACTGCTAGTCTGGACCTTTGAGGTATGAAGACACACACTTCTGATCTGGATCTTAAGGTAGGAAGGCACACTTTTAATCTGGGCCACTTCTCTTGCTGGTAGCCTGGATAAAGACGTAGAAGGGAGCTTTTGTTCTTTTCCTGCTTGCTCTCGCCTTGCTAGCAAGTCCATTCCTTCACTGGCATTAGAGCCTACTTCTTTGGAATTCCAGTGTCTACTGAAGAACAGCTGAGACATCCAGCCTTGTGGACTGAGAAAATTCTGGATTCTTGGACCTTCCATTCATAGTCCACCATTGTTGGATTAATTGGACTGTAAGTAATTCCATATATCACATACATACATATACACATATACATATACCTGAGCAAGAGAGAAATTCATTCTAGAAGTTCTGCTCTAGTGAACCCTGACTAGTACACCCTTCCTGAGATACGTTTGAGACCACTTTCAACCTTTTAGGAACATACACAAGGCAAGATACATCTCCGAAGGTAAAGAGATGCAGGTTTCTCATCTCTTACCCTAGAGGGAAAGTGTTTGCTTTCCACTAATATCCATATGTCAGACTTCTTTTTCTTTTTTGAGACAATATCTCTGAATAGCTCAGTCTGGCCTTGACCTTGATGTGTATTTGAAAATGACCTTGAACTCCTGAGTCTCCTCCCTCAGCCTTTCTAGTGCTGGGTTGTGCACTTCTCTATGCCTGGTTTATGCTGGGCGTGGAACTCAAGGCTTCCCACATGCTTGGCAAATACCAAACTGAGCCACATCCCCAGCTCTAGCTAGATTTTCATGGCGTCCTTGAAGTTCTGTCTTTGTACATGTTGGCTCCAGCCTGTTAGCCTGTGCATGTTGGTCTCCATATTCCCTACCAGCTAAAATCTCACTTTGTTTACAAGGATGGCAGGGTCCTGGGTTCTAGGGATCAGAGGTTTCCATTGCAAACCTACCGTCTTCTCAGAAGCAAATCCTTCCCATTGCCTGTTCCATGTGGTTGAAGGCTGTAAATCTCAAGAGTGAAGTACCTCTGTCTTCAACAGGAGACTCTGGGAAAGTACAAAATATTCACATATTCAAAGAATGCAGGGACTCTAAAGGTGCCTCTCATCTTAAAACGTGCTCTAAAGCTAGCTGTGGTGGCTCAGAACTGTAACCTCACATTTTGGGAGACTGAGGCAGGAGGATTGCTAGGAGTTTAAGGAAAAACTGAGTTAGAGAACTGTGTCTCAAAACCAAAAAGGAAAAAAGAAAAAGGAAAGAGACACTTATGTGGACATTGGCAGTGGCTCACTAGTTCCCTTTTCAACACTCAGCCCCAGCTGGGGAACTCTAGGAGAGCAGCTGTTCTGGGCCCAGGACACTTTCTTCAAGGTATAGGATGGAAAGGTATCTTAACTTCACTCAGCCTCAGTTTCCCTGTCTAAAGTGTGTCTTCATTTGTATGCAGTAGTGTTGCCAACCTAGTCAAGATTAGAGATAATGCAAATTCCATCCCTAGCACACTGGGAGGTGTCCCTGTCATTCTTAGCAACCCTATTGGTTGCTGGAAAATCAAAATCTGTTGCTAGTTACTTTATCTAAGAATACCAATTCAGGATTTAGAATTATCTCCTGAAAGTAAAATACTTAACATCTCACTTCCATATTCAGCTCCCACCCCCAGGGCTATCCTCCAGATCCCAGATCCTGAGCATTGTTCAGCCAGGCCCGCTGGAGTCAGGGAAACCAATAGCAAGGTCCCTAGCAACAGCAGAAAGACCCATCTGTCTTGCTTTCTGGTCTTCCTGGGTAGGGAGGAGCTCAGCCTGCTCTGGCCAAGGCAAAGGTGCTTCCAGTATAAGGGTGCAGGAAGGGGTGCAGGCCACACTGGGGAGGAAAATAGCTCAACAGCTCAGCAGCCAGCCAACATCTCAATGAGGTCCCGTGGGCAATTAGAGATTCATTACAGTCCCACAGTTTGTATCATGGCCCTGGGTCAGCACCGGGTCACCGCACATGGCAAACTTAGGGAGCTACATCTAGAGCAGTGACGCCAGCCTGTGGTGCTGTGGGGCACAGCGGCCAGGATGCGGAGCCAGTATGGCGGGCAGGTGCACGGGGGAGGGAGAAGGCGACTGGAAGGTGGGGGGCCAGGATGCTGTGGGCTGGCTGAGGACAGACAGAACTTAGCCCAAGCAACACCAGCTCCCAGATGCCTCCTAGCTAACTCCCATCAGCCTTTCAGACATGAAGGTCCCACAGACTTCCATGTTACCCGCCAGTCCAATCTCAAAACATAATTGGGGCCTGACACAGAGGAAGACCATTGAACGCAAACAAAACAAGTGTCATCCCCTATCATGTCACTGCAGAAGAGAAAGGGGATTGTTCTACTAACTAAAGCAAGAAGCACGAAATCGCAGGGTAAATGACAGTCATGTAAATTTAATTAATTTAGCTCACCAACCTGTAGTTGTTTTTTCTCATTACCACGAAGACTTGGGAAAACGTTCTCTATCTGGCTTCAAGCTTGTCCTTGATGACTTTTCCTACAGCGGCAGTATGAAAAGCACAGCTATGTGGAGAGCTTTTTAAATTTTGCTTTATTATTTAAAAAAAAAAAATTAGGAATAGATAAAAACATCTCATGCCAAAATTAACCAGATCCAAAGACTACACAACTTAATGAACTTGCATACAGTCTGATTGGCATTCAAAACAAAAGTGTTACATTACATTTTACACTTTCAATCATATATAATATATATTTCAATCATTTATATATATATATATATAATATTGATTATATATAAAAATATATATACTATATATTATAAGCATTAGAATCAATTGTCTGCATTCACTCCACCCCTTCTATTTGGCCTCTCTTGTTCTCTTTTCTTCTTGGTATTTGCTTACGTAGATACATACATTATTGGCTAGATTCTGCGTGTGGTTCACTACCTTCAGTGGGAAATATTTACAGAGACAAAATAACACATTCTGTAAACTCTAGTAAGAAAATGGCTTCCTTTCTCTTCCATTTCTTCTCTAAACATACCTCTAGTCTTGTCAAAAGAAGAGAAAAGAAGAAAGGGGGAAGAAAGGAAAGAGGAAACCATCCTTGGAAATTGTGTAGTTAGAGCACTATTCTGTAAGGGTCCACGATTCGCCAAAGAATGACACCCCAGACTCAAATAGCATGTAAATGCAAAGAGTGTTTTACTCTGCAGAAGTCCAGCATGCGGGAGTCCCTCGTACCAAGATGGAGAGACTCCCAAGGGAGCTAGCAGGCCTGATTTAAAGCACATTAGGGAATTCCAGGGTAGGTGATCTTTATCTTACTCCACCTCTGCATCAGCTCCTCCTGACCTGCTTGAGTTCCAGTCCTGACTTCCTTTGGTGATGAACAGCCATGTGGAAGTAAGCTAA
>NW_022196899.1:28891881-28893482 GCF_008632895.1 Mastomys coucha | reverse complement strand
GTAAGAGTCACCCAGGTGGTACTGGTTTTGAAGGCATGAAGGAGTCATGAAGAGCAGCTGAGGCTCGACACAGTGAGAGGCCATGGAAGGCCATTGGTGAAGGGCAGCATTGGTTTGCAATTGATGGCCCAGAACTGAAGGGGTCATGCAAAGGAGTTGAGGCTTGGCACCATGAAGAAAGCTTATGAGAGGCTATTGGTGAAGCCTAGTTACAGCGGAAGACAGTGTTTTAGTGATGACAGTACCATGAATGACCACCAAGGACAGCAGCAGCAGTGGAGTACAGAAGACAAGCTGTGTGCTGCAAAGGGCAGAACTGGAGAAGTGACCGGTTAAGCCCTTAGAGGAGCCCAGAAGATCGTGAGTTGGATCCCAGACATTGGTTTTGCTTTTGATTGTGACTGTGCCCTGATATTTTTCCCTCTTGAAGGAAGAACATATTTTAGTGGAGCCCACAGTTAAGAGACTTTGAATTTTAAAAGATATTGAACATTTTAAATAGATTGATTTTTTTATATGTAAAGACTGTGGGACTTTAGATCTTGGGGATGAATAAGAACATAAGGGTTGAGGCTTAATAGTGATGTGTTTGTGTGTCAAGTTGACAAGGGGTCAATTGTACTGGCTAGTTTTGTGTGTCAACTTGACACAGGCTGGAGTTATCACAGAGCAGGGAGCTTCAGTTGGGGAAGTGCCTCCATGAGGTCCAGTTGTGGGGCATTTTCTCAATTAGTGATCAAGGGGGTAGGGCCCCTGTAGGTGGTGCCATCCCTGGGCTGGAGGTCTTGGGCTCTATAAGAGAGCAGGCTGAGCAAGCCAGGAGGGAGCAAGCCAGTAAGGAACATTCCTCCATGGCCTCTGCATCAGCTCTTGCTTCCTGACCTGCTTGAGTTCCAGTCCTGACTTCCTTTGGTGATGAACAGCCATGTGGAAGTAAGCTGAATAAACCCTTTCCTCCCCAACTTGCTTCTTGGTCATGATGTTGTGCAGGAATAGAAACCCTGACTAAGACAGACACCTTATGTCCATGACATCAGTCTCCGATGGACTGAGCTGGATGCTTATCTCACACAGCTGAGATTCTCCTTGAATTCTGTAGCAACACTCAAGTATAGCCATTCAACTAACACAGTCACATAACTAGCAGGAAAGGAGTTTTGGGGCAAGAAGTGTTTTGGTTTTAGGGCTTGATAGCAAAGACTTTCTGTCCCTAATCCTTTGAAAATGTTGGGGGCTTTGTGTCCTGTTTTCCCACAAAAGCAAGACCAGTCGTGGGTGGATTGGAAGTATTAGTTTCTTTTATCTTAAAATGCGTCAAAAATGTAAACAGTTGCTTAATTTACTACCTTCTATACTAATATACAAGTGGGTCTCATTGGCCCGATTAAAGAAATAAAGATATCCCAATTACCTCTTAACTTTGGAATAGAAAAACAATCCATATATATTTGAATAAGTGTTTTATCTGAGTTAATAGGAATATCCCACTGTTAATTCCTGGTTCTGACACAGACAATGACCAAGTTCAGTATCATTGGTGGAAGCTAAGTGGAGGTTACATTAATATATATATATATGTATATATATATATATGTATATAT
>NW_022196899.1:28856262-28891871 GCF_008632895.1 Mastomys coucha | reverse complement strand
ATATATATATATATATATATATATATATATAAAACAACTTAGGGGATACTTAAGCTATTACAAAATCAAAGTGCTTCATTATTATTAGCTTTTCCTGTAGCTCTCTCCTGGCTAAGAAACAAGGAAGAAATCCAAAACCGGAGCTGATAAATGACACTCAGAGAACTTAGCCCTCAAAATCAGGATGGGCTGATACACTGTGTTGTTTGGCTCCTGATAGTTCAATACTCTTTTTGAAACATTTAAGCTCGAAACCATTCACTTTCTAGTTCCTGTCTTTCACGATGTGGATGTTTGTTCCACTAAACATCCATTCATCCATCCAGTTGTCCATCCACCCACTGTCTCATTCATGCAATAACCATGTACAGAGAGCCTAACCTATGTTGAGCACCACAGTTCCAGAGCTGGATAGCAGAGAATCATGTCCAGCCCTCATAGAGGTTTACAGGTAAACAGACAAATACTTTAAAATTAAAACAAGCTTATTAAAGTACGGAAATGGGAGGCAGGGAGCTGGGGGAACAACGGGAATAAGCCGGGGTAGCAGATGTTTATTTCAAAGGAGATCAGGGGACATTAAGAGAAATGACACGGGAAGGAAGGGTCACCCAGGACACAAGCTTGATGCTACCCACGTTGGGCTTTCTAAAGGAGGCTTGTGGAGGTGGAAAACAGGGAGAGAAGAAGGTACAGTAAGGGTAGAAAGGAGATGGGTTTATGTTATTTTTGGTGGGAAGCTACTCAGATTTACATCTGAAAAGAATGAGCCTGGGGGGCACTGCCAGTGAAGACCCAGGCTAAAGCTAGAAGAGCACCAGGACCAGGCAGGGACTTACAGGGACACAAGGATTCTCTTCTAACTTTGGTTTTAAGATCTATGACTTTCTGACAGAACATTTTAATATTGAATATGCTTTGGCTTAATAATGTAGAGATTCCGATCTGCCAAAACTGTGACACAGAGCAAATAACACATTTTGTATTCTGGGTGTCTCTGAGAAAAGGGGAAATCATGACAGAAAGGAACAAAGGCAGAGAGGAACAAAGGTTATGCAGCAGTTTGCCACTGATGTTTAAGTGGCAGTGAGCACTGCTTGCTCAGCCCCCTTAATCCCAGGAGAGCTCATGTGCAAGCACCCACCTTTCCATCATCACAAGTGGCTTTTCTGTGCAGCCACCTTTTAAAGAGCTATTTCTTTTCTTTCTAGAATTGCTAGTGACTCCCACAAGGAAGATTCTATGTTGGCAAGCCTAGAACCTGACCATAGCATAATAGCTGTTAAAAATGCACTTCATAAATGAGTTCATATTTAATAACCTAAAGAGATGCAGTGGGAATGGGACATTTATGTAGGAAGCTGAGGATGGATCCAGGCTCTGGGGAACATCTTCTGGCTCTAATGCAGCCTTTCCATAGGATAGTGTGCAGCCAACCTGCCACAGGATGTTGGAAGGCATGACCTGAAAATAAGGCTTTGCTGTACGTTCTTTTTCCTGCCTGGGGAGTCTGGGGACTGAGAGCACATGCGCTTCCTCGCTGCAGGACTTCCCAGCATTCTCTCCTGTTAATGTCTGTTGCTGGGAACAGAAGACAGATGTAATTTACAGACTTTTCCCAACTTCTCTGACCAGAGAATTCTCCCATGTTGTCTGTTAGAATTTGTGGCACAGTCCCAGACAAATCATGCCGCAGGTCTCACGTGAGAGGGTTTATTGGCAGAGCTGGCCCTCTGTGAGGGGGTTTGAGAAGAGGAAGGGGAAGGGGAACAGGGAGGGGGAGGAGGAGAAAAGGAAGAAAAGAAAGAAGAGGAGAAGGAAGAAAAGGAAGAGGAAGAAGAGGGAGCTGTGGGCTGGGAGATGAGTCTTTTATTCAGGGCATGATGTATGTGACGCATGTGCAAAGGGACATGTGGCAGGTGCTATGGTGACACGTATGATGTGTCTTGTCTCTGGGTCTGAGAGTTGGTTGTAAAGATGATTCTAGCTGTCCATGGATGCACCTGATACCAGCACTGTCTATTTCTATGTTTTAGAGACAAAGTCAGTTTGTAGTCCAGGCTGGACTTGTGATCTTCCTGTCTCGGCCTCTTGAGTCTGAGATTGCAGTTGGGCACCACCATTCCTGGCTTTTTTCTTTTTTTCTTTTCTTCTTTTCTTCCTTTCTTCCTTCCTTCCTTCTTTTCTTCCTTTCTCTTTTTTCTTTCTTTCTGTTCATTTTTCATCATTCAGAGAAATGGCTTAGACTATGGTTATGAAACATATCATTTTTGAAAGATTTCAGTGGAAATCCTGCAGGAAAATACAGAAAGTAGTTTTTTTCCTCCCTG
Organism: Mastomys coucha; assembly: GCF_008632895.1. Lineage (NCBI taxonomy): Eukaryota > Metazoa > Chordata > Mammalia > Rodentia > Muridae > Mastomys > Mastomys coucha. The sequence continues at coordinate 28,889,541 of NW_022196899.1, read as the reverse complement.
ATTGCTATAAATAAAACCAAAGCCTTCAAGGACTCAGAACAATTAGCAAAGGCTTGAGTTGTCCTTTTCGAATTGATCCTCCTCGGAAAGACAGTATTTAAATACACACTCTTCTCTAATCTTAGCAAAGTGCTGAGCTAGTGGCCCAGCCAGAGTGCAATGCACAGTTCTCTAACTCCACAGCTTTGTATCTGAATCCACTGTGTGCTTGTTGGAGCTCTAAGAAAGGACAGCCGTTAGTAATTGTTTTTCCCCTAGGAAATTTCATCAAAAGCCAAATGTTTCAGGAAGAAAGACTACCAGAGTTCACTGTAGATATTGAACTTTGCAAATTCAGAACTGGTGTCAGCACACTGGACCCTTTGGCTTATCACCTAGACTTGGAAATTGTTAGCATCCAGAACCTGCGGCGATACATGGGCAGGGCCACAGACCTGTTGCCAGGGCAACGGCCACCATACTCCCAGAATCCATTGGGTTCAGCTCCCACCTTTACCTGGACTGCTACGTCACAACATATATGTGTGTGTGTGTGTGTGTGTGTGTGTGTGTGTGTGTGTGTGTACTTTCCTCCATCTTGTTCTTTTTTTGCTCTCTCTCTCTCCCCTCTTTCTGTGTCGCTACCCTCTCTTCTCCCCCTCAATTAAACCTCTTGCACATGGAACTGTCTGGGTCTGGTGTGATGCTTGCAGACGTGTCCCATCGACACTCAAACACATCAGAACTATTCAGCCTGATTCAGTTTTTCTTGCCTTTTGTGATCATGTGATCAGAACAGTGAGCAAGCAGCCTTCCGTCATTGCTCAGTGGCCTCAACCTCAGGTGGGTTGTCAGAATGGATCCATCAGGATCACTGTGGACTCAGAGGTTCTCCAAGCACCCAGTGTTAGCATCCAAAGCCTGTGGAGACTCATGGGCGGATCTCAGAGACCTGTTGCCAGAGCAACAGCCGCCATATTCCCAGAATCCACTGGGCTCACCTCCCACCTTTACCTGTGGCCACTGATTCAGAGCCCATATATATACAGGGAACATTCATCCATCTTGCTCTCTCTCCCCCTTCTCTCTCACCGCACTACTGCCCTCTCTCTCCCTCTCAATTAAACCTCTTACATGTGGAACTGTTCGGGCCTAGAGTGTGATATGTTTTGAAGTGACCTGCCGTTCTAACACAGCACCCAGCACTTAGGAATGTGGTCTGTTTAGGAATGAAAAGCAATGAGGAGTGGTTTCTCTCTAGAAGTGACCCCTGGAGCTCGGGCAGCCAACACCCTCTTCCCTCTTCCGTTACCTTCCACCAATACCTGGATAAAATAGTGGGTAAATGACAGACACTGCAAAGTCCTAGGAAGGAGAACTTCAGAGAAGAAACTTTGTCCATTGAGACTGATGACTGGTTATAAGGGCAGTACTTTCAAGAGACTAGACTGTCCAGAGGCTATGTACCTTACCTTGGGCTAGCTTTAGCCCCATAAATAGCCATTCCTTGTCCACTTCCTGTCAGAACTAACAACTTGTGACTAACAGATAAAAACCTTCTGGAATCTATTGATGTAGACCACCACTACTCCCACAACACAAAAGCTAAGGATGGTATTAGGTAGCACTGGAGGCATAGAAAGGTACCCACCTCTCTTTGTGTAGCTATCAATGTAAACTTGCCTTGATTTGTGTATTCTTTGCTCTGTAAAACTATGAAACTACTTTCATGTAGGCACATGGAATTTGGGGGTAACTTAAATCTGTGTTCTAGGCCATGGTCATTCAATGGCACCAGAATAAAATGCCTCATCCCATTTAAGGTGAGAGCTGTGGTAGAGTCTGCTCTGAGGAGCCTGAGCGACCCATGGAGGTTTTGAGGAGAGACAATCAGTGGAGGGTAAGTCACTTGATGTATCTCTGTAACAACAGGAAAAAGGTAGGTCTTATGGGAAGATGCTTTTTATATAGTTTCATATAGTTTATATAGAGTGGAATGGAGCGGCACCTCAGTTGAGAGAAATAAAACTAGAGACACAGGAATGGGAATGTGACCGCAGTAGACAAAGAAGCATGCTGTAGTGGAGAAGGGGCAGTCCTCTGAGGCCTGGAGCTGCTGCTGCTGCCATCACCACTGCTGCCACAATGGCTGTGCCCAAGGTACCAGAACTCAGGGTAGGGTGGTGTACAGCAGCCTGGAACTCCCAGGTCCTGACCCACACAGAACTGTGCAATCACCCTTACTGTGAACAAGATATCTGAGACAGTTAGTTTTCTCCTCAAAAGACTTCTATAGTCTGTGCTACTACTGGAGGCCATGTTGGGATGCTGGTGTTTGTGGTCCATGCTGCCACCATAGGCTATGTTGATGTCTAGGATTTGTACTGCCTACAGAAATCATGAGGACATCCGCAATTGTGTCTCTATGCTGTCACCGGTTGCTCCAGATGAGGAAGCATCTTTTGCAGTGGTATGCATGACTGGAGACGCATAACCAAGAAGGAGGACATTGAAGGTAAGAAGGCCACGCTGATTCTATCACAGGCTTCAGATTGGCAATTAAGGTCGGGCAGTGGTGGCACATGCCTTTAATCCCAGCACTTGGGAGGCAGAGGCAGGCAGATTTCTGAGTTTGAGGCCAGCCTGGTCTACAGAGTGAGTTCCAGGACAGCCATGGCCATACAGAGAAACCCTGTCTCAAAAAACAAAAAACAAAACAAAACAGATTGGCAGTTAAGGAGACTAGGTTTAAATCTCTGTTTCCAAAAACTAGGCAATTCCAGGCAAATCCAATCCAGAAGCTGCCCGACCTGGCCTGAGGCAAGGACAATGAGTCAGCAGCAGTTCCCAGACCTCCTCAGCCACTTCCTCAACCAACAGTTTCCAGACCTCGAAAGCAAGGTTCCAGCCCCCAACACCCTGGTGATGGAATGTTTGTAGAGATGGACCCAACAGATTAACATAGAAGTCACCTACCCTGGAATTCCCTAATGCGCTTTAAATCAGGCCTGCGAGCTCCCTTGGGTGTCTCTCTATCCTGGTAATGGGGAGACCCCAGCATGCTGGACTTCTGCAGAATAAAACACTCTTTGTGTTTACATTCCATTTGAGTCCGGGGTATCATTCTTCAGCAAATCATGGACCCTTACAATGGATTCTATGACAACCTTCCCACTTCCCAAAAGAAGCAGACCATACAGGAAGCTATTAAAGAAAGTCCTTAAAAATTTGTGATGAAGAGGCTGTACTATAGCTCTTCACAATTGATGGGGAGGAGTGGAGGGAGTGCTCGGCTTTCTTCTTTCTTTCTCTTTCTTTCTTTCTTTCTTTGTTTCTTTTTCTTTCTTCTTCCCTCCTTCCTCCCTCCCTCCTCCCTCCCTCCTCCCTCCCTTCCTTCCTTCCTTCCTTTTTTTCTTTCTTTGAGACACCAGTTTCTTTGTGTAGCCCTGGCTGTCCTGGAACTAGCTTTTTTGACCAGGCAGATCTTGTATTTAGAGAGATCCGCCAACCTCTGCTTCCTAGCACATTCCTGTGTTGGACTCAGTTTTCTTTAAGGACTGGCCACTGGAAGTTTGACCATACTCCAGTGAGTATATAAGTAACATGAATAACATGAATTGAACTTGGTATGTATGTATGTATGTATGTATGTATGTTTGTATCTATTTATCTATTTATTTATTTTGGGCAGGAAGAGAGTCCAAGCATGGAAGGGTAGACCTAGGAGAGATGGGAAGTGAGTGTGATTGCCGTGCACTATATGAAATTTCCAAATAATTAATAAAAACCACTATGTTGGGAGAAAGAAGACAAGAATTGTGTCTTTTGCACTGACAGCATTGTGTCCTAGGAGAACTCAAGAAAGTCTGATGATATAGGAAACTTAGCCCTCTTTGTGCTCTTCTCATTGATAAAGGAACTTAAGGATGGACTCAAATGAAAGGTCAATGACAATTCTATTAGAGCTGAAAGATAAACTGTCCAGAGCAGACAGGTTGTAAACCTCAGCAGTGCCCAGAGGAGGGGACTGGAGGACAGAAGGGGAGAACAGTATGTGGACGTTGACAAGGAGGCAGACACGTGACATGTGACACACCAGCAGCCAGTCCGGCAGGAAGAGAAGCTTTAGAGAGAGGAAGGAAGTCCAAAATGTTGGGGTCGGGGGAAGCCCAACATGCTTAGAATTCTTTTCTAGAGGTAGTAGAAAGAAAAGGAAAAGCCACAAGTGGACAGACAGTCCTACAGGGCTGTACGCTGCAGCTTTGGGGCAGGGATTCTAGGAAGGAGCAAGTTCAGTGTCTCATTGAAGAACCAAGGATGCTGCCTAACTTTAGCTTGGCTTCCTGTGAGCTGCCTTCCTGAGAGTGGAGCTGGGGATGCCCAGAGCGATTAACCCTGCCTAAGCAGAGTATTAGGTCTCCATGTAGAGCCAGAGATTCTGTTTTCTTCACCAGGAGTTGGTTGGTTGGTTGGTTTGTTTTTTATAGTGTTATAAAAGAGGTCTCTGTACCCCAGGATGCCATGAGGCAGGTGAGTTTAATTTAGAAGACAGTCTTTGTTGCCAGTTGCTAAAGTGTATTCCTATTATATCTGTATTAAGAAATAAGAGCTGTGGCTCACAGTTTGGCCATTATTGGGCTAATTTTAACACATAGTATTTGGAAAATGTTAACAGCTAAGCTAGTGTTTACTCTTCTGTAATAGATCAGTAATTGATTCTATTCGCTTGTGTTTTTTCAGTCAGTTGCATAGTCTCAGGGAATGGAACATGTGTTTGCCAGCAAAGTGCTCTCAGGACATAAAAACACTTGCTTCTTGCATCATTTTGGACACTGAGAAACCACTCTGTCCATGGGCAGAGGCCTTATTCCAGTGACTCTCAGCCTTCCTAATGCTGCCACATTTAATACAGTTCCTCATGCTGTGGTGACCCCAACCATAAAGTTATTGCTACTTCATAATGGTAACTTTGCTACTGTTATGAATTATAATGTAAATGTCTGTGTTTCCTGATGGTCTTAGGTCTCACCCTTGTGAAAGGGTTGTGTGACCTCAAAGGGGTTGCAATGGGCAGCTTCAGAAGCACTGCCTTAGACTCTGCTAGAAGACACACCTGCCCTAACTCACTTGAGTGATGCGATATTGTCTTTCAGCATTCCTCAGGTCTGCTATGACAATGGTACCTTCCCCTCTGACCTGCTTTCCGAGTCTTCACTGTGAAGTACAATATTCTGAATGTAGTTCATAAGACTTTCTGCTCGCCACATCAGCACAGACTGCTTTGGGAAACTTCAATTGTGCCCAGACTCACCTCCCGCATCTAGCCTTGGACCTTCAAGCTGAGCATCAATTGCCCATTCTCTACTTTCTCTTTGTGCCTCTCTTCTTGTCCCAGGCCTTCCATGGGGATCTTTCTTGGCACCATTTGTTCCCCTTAATTCACAATACTTAGAACGTATATATACTCACACATATATGTCATATGCAGATGTATAACTTGCATGCATACCATTCATATGTATATATATGAATATATTTCATACATAAATCACCACAGATTAAATATCATAATGTGTATATAACCTATGCATATCAGGTACATACATGTCACAAACATGCCATATTCACACATATCACAGGTATCATATTTTACACATTCATATTACCACATGCAAATTATACACATATCACTATAAATAAATATATGCATATATATCACACACATATGTATTACACATACCATATTCATCACATATATATAGTATGAGTATTATAAAATACATATATCCATGCACATCACAAATGTGTCATACAATTTCATATAATACAAATTATACACATGTGTTGTACACATACCATCACACTATATATATCCACACACTCATTTTACAATTGCATCTGTATCACATGTAAACATTTCGCACCCACGTATATATGTAAATGCCCATCACCATACACGTTACATGTAGCATACATATACTTCATATGCATAACATACACGTGCATATCTATGAATACATATTATCATATACTATACATTTGAGACACACACACATCACACAATATACATGTATGCTCTTGGAAAATTACTTCTGTTCATTCTGTACTGTTTAATGCTTGTCTTTGACAACAGTCCCTGAGTTACTTGTAAACATGCCTCAGATTGTTTCTTCATTGACTCATCCTTTGCACCTGCCACTGTGGCAAGAAAACAGTCGCTTGATAAAAGAGTACACAGCCTGTGATATAATGCCCTCTGGAACATTCCACATGACTCTTGTCTGGCTTTTCTCTGTCTTAATTAAAAGCAAACATACTAAGTTAATAAAAAGGAGCAAGAAAGTGAACAGTGTAGTCAGGATGACACAAGGTCAAATGTCTAACCCCAAAGACATGAAGCCCCATCAATAGCGAACAACCTACCCTGTCTGTGACTGGGACACACTGTAGGTCAGCAGATGGGCATAGGAGCATGGGACTCAAGTCCTGGGGACATGAAGACTTCATACTCACAAATTTAATCAAATGATCTGTGCACTTTGGTTGTGGAAATGGATTGCATCTCTTTCTTTTCCTACTCTTTTTTTTTTTAACGATTTATTTATTTATTATTTGCAAGTACACTGTCACTGTCTTAAGACACACCAGAAGAGGGCAGCAGATCTTATTACAGATGGTTGTGAGCCACCATGTTGCTGGGATTTGAACTCAGGACCTTCGGAAGAGCAGTCAGTGCTCTTAACCACTGAGCCATCTCTCCAGCCCTCCTACTCATTGTTTAATATAGTAACTCCAAAGAAGTAATTGTGAGTAAAGTTTGCTTCTCTGTGCAACAATACCCAACAAATCGGCAGTAGACTTTGAGTGAATGAAGCAAAGGCAGTGTTGTGTAGTTTTGTGTTGCCTTTCTTAGCTCCCTGCCCTGTGATATTTGCTGAAGGAGGTCAGGCCACATGCAGGCATCGTGGAGAGGACAGGCAGAGTTGGTGACAGAGTGAGGTGGGACATCTCATGGGTGATAGTAGACAATGGCCAAAGAGACCTGTTCACAGCTTTACACTCTTTAAAAGTCTTCAGAAGAGACAGCATTCCCAGGATGGACTTCCTCTCTGGTGATTGACAGGCCCATTTGAAGGACCTCTTACAGAAGGGACAACAGGTTGCCTTTGTTCTGTGTCCCTAAGTTTCCTGTTAGATAGTAATCTTATAAGGTTCAGGGCTCCTGCAGTCAGGTCTAGATAGTTATCAATGGATGACCTTCTGGGCCCTTAGGATGACATATCTCCTCCCAGGGCCAGAGATGTGAGTCAGGTCCCATTCCCTGACCAGTAATTAGAGTTTTAAGTGCCAGACCTCAGTTTCACAGGCTGCTGACTGTGAGGGAGGGCTCTATCCTAGTGTCCTCTAATCAATTCTACTAATGTCTGTTTAGTTGTCTAACAGCAATAAATTCACAATTGTGGAACACCCAGGGTCATGTTCTTGCTTCGTCTAATTTGGGAGTTCTATGTTGGGACTCTCATAAACATATGTATTTAGCATTTTATTGTGACTTGTTAGATCAGCCATGGATGAGTATTGCCACCACTCACTTAACTGTAACAGAACTGAATGTTTTGCTGTGTTTGGGCACATAGTGTGAACACACATGCATGCGCACAAACACACACACACACACACACATGGACTGTAAATGGCATGGACAGCAAGCTACGATTTGTGACAGCCTCTAGTCATTTTGAATGTTCTAACAAATATCAGTCAACTTAACCACTCAGAACCAGAAGAACATAAAGTAGAATTACATTTTGTGTATGATTGTCCAGTTCTTTTTAGTACGATGTGTTTCCACTGGGCATTTCCTCAAAAGGCCCCTTGCTTCTAGATGGTTATAGTGAGTGACCTGGGTGGGATGAGTTTCCAGTGCATATCACACACACACACACACACACACACACACACACACACAGCCTCTCTCTTCCTGGTTTTTACATTTATCTTTGCTAAGTTAAATGCAAAAGGGTGATGGGACTTGAGTTTGTGCATAGTAAATGTGCATGCTACCTACAGTGTCTTCTTTCCCCACTTTCAAGAGGTTTTCTGAGGCTCTTGAAATGCTAGCATTTTGGGGATCCCTTGTATGAAGGGGCTCAGTGAGACAGAAAGCAAATCCAAAATGCCAAATAAAGGTCTTGTCCTTTGGTGAACCACACTACCAAAACATTCCCAGAGGTCCTTTCCTCAACTGCATGCAGTCAGGCTGAGAGGATAGCAGGAAGAAAAGGAAAAGACGGGGTGGCCTGGGGCCCCCTTTTCTTCGTGTTCATCCTTCCTCATCAGCTGGCCAAAGGATAAAGCCCATGTATGAGCTTCAAATGCCAAATTGTGTCTTGACAATGACACTGTGATTAGTTCAATGTCATTTAATGAAACTCACTTTGCACAAACAAAGACGAGTGGCAACCAATCCTTATTGTTTGAATTTTGTTCTCAATTTATAAAGAATTTGTGTGTGTGTGTGTGTGTGTGTGTGTGTGTGTGTGTGTGTGTGTGTGTGCATGTAGAGGAAGTCAGAGATCACCTTAGGTGTCATTCCCACAGGTGCCATACACACTTGATTTGAAACAGGGTCTCTCACTGGCCTAAAAGTTGCCAACAAGGCTGGGTGGGCTGGTCTGAGAGGTCTGCTATACTCCACTCCTCCCCTGGCACCAGGACTGCAAGTGCATGCCCACACCTTGATTTTGAATGGGAGTTCTGGGCATCCAACTCAAGCCTTCCTACTTGGATGGCAAGCACTTTACTGACAAGCCATCTCCCTGGCTCTATAAAGACGTTAGATAACAAATACAAGTCTCTCTAGCAAATCAGGAGGAACCACAGGGGAATGCTTTTTTCTTTTCTTTTTCTTTTCTTTTCTTTTCTTTTCTTTCCTTTCCTTTTTTCTTTTTAACACTTTGAACTATACATTTTTCTTTATTTTTTTAATCAAGGGAATCTTCACTTCTTTTCCCTGTGAAAGAGTGCTGCTTGCCCTAGACTCTGTCAGAGCCTCTCTACTGAGCCACTGAGAATGGTGGGATCTCAGACATATCCCCCTGGCCAGGCTCTTTGCCCTATCCAGAAGCCCTGGTTGGAGCCTTGAATGTGCAGCTAATATGGAGGAGCCTCACTGAGCTTGGAAGTCCAGGTGTACTCACTGCAGTGGTTTCAATCCCCCAAACAACATGCTGGTTGTAGGTATGCTACTAGCCATTATATTCATGCCTTGCATGAGATTACCAACACCTTGGAAACTGCTTAATGATACATAAAATTCTATTTTTCCTGTGTGGAATGGCACTGGGCAAGTAGGTATTGCTTATAGATGTATAAATATTGTGCATATTAGCATGAAGAGTCACAAGTCAATACGCTTTCTAACTATAGAAGAACAAAAGAGAGGAAAACCACAGAGAAACAAATAATTTCATAGGATTTTGTTCATTATTTCTCAACCTTGGAAAAGCAAAAACATTTCTATAAAAGGGAAACTTTAATTTTACTTTGGAGGTAATACAAAGGCAACATTAAATTAGTTTTCCACTTTACCATTTAGCCTTGAGAGAAAAAGAAAGAAAAGAAACTGTCTTTGCTTTTACAGTAGAGTCCTGTATGTGTGCAAGTATGCAAGTATCCCAAGCAATGGAGGGACTGAGAAACAAAGCAATGTTGGTGTCCCCTTAGGTCTCAGCATCTGTCACTCGGCTCCCCACATCTGTTTCCTTCTGACTTGACTCTTCTCAATCATGCCATAGCATTATGAACAACATATTGTGTGGCAGGTAGTGAGGACAGGTGCTCCAACCTGTAGCCCTCACATCTTAGCTCTGGGCTCACAGTGTGGGACAAACCTTTTGTTTCTGTTCCAGTTGCAGAAGCCAGAGTGTTGTTGCTTGACTGTTAGTATTCTGTCCATGTGACTATGACAGAATGCTTCACAGAAATGCAGGTAGAGATTCCGGAATTGGAAGAAGTTCTGTTGGATCTATGTATGTGGCATTTTGATTTTACATGTATTTATTTTCTGCTCCTGTGTGCTTATGTTCGAGTACATGTTTCAGTTTGCATGTGGAGGGCAGAGGACATTGGGGAGGAGTCAGTTTGCACAGTAGCCTATTGTCACAGTTCTGACAGTTAACTGTTCTGAAACCAGCACATTGTAATCTTATTTTTAATTGACTTTTAGATTTCTAGGGTTTTTTTTTTTCCAAACATTACATCAGTGAGAATGATACATGCATCCCCTTGTCCTCTAGTGAAATATTCAGGAAGGTGCATCCCCAAGGGGCATGGCTAGTCTAGTTTGTGGATGTTTTTAATATTGGTTGTGTATTTCTTGTTGAATTTTTATTGATTTAATCCGTGTGTGTGTGTTTGTGTGTGTGTTTGTGTGTGTCCTTTTCCTCTACTTCATTGATACATCCTTCTACCCTTGTCAAAAGTCCTAGTCTAAATCATCCAGAGCAGCAGTTCCCAACCTGTGGCTCATGGCCCCTTTGAGGAACAAATGACCCTCTCAGAGATCCCCCTGCCTCTGCCCCCCTAGTGCTGATTTTAAAGGCTTGTGCTGCCACTCCTGGCTTTTTAATTAATTAATTTTATTTTTTACCCACCTACTTTTTGAGATGAGGTCTTTCATTGGCTTGGGGTTCCCAGGTAACTAGGTTAGCTTGCAGCAAGCCCTGGGTGTCAGATTGGCTTTGCCCCTCCTCAGGGCTCTGCTTACAAGGACCTGCCATGACCCTAAACTTTTTTTCTTCCAAGATGCTCAAGACCCATTTCTGTTGCAGTGATAAAGTATCTGAACAAAAGCAACTTAGAGGGAAACATTTTGCTCATGTATTCTGTATCTACTATATTACTTTCCCTCTCCCCTGAGATCTCTTTCCTTCCATGGCCCCACACCATATTAAAATCTAGCTTCAGCATATGAATAAACATATAGCATTGGTCTTTATAAATTTGATTTGTTTAAACTTGTGTCTTAAGGGTTTCTACGACTGTGAAGAGATACCATGACCATAGCAACTCTTATAAAGGAAAAGAGTTAATAGGGTCTGGCTTACAGTTTCAGAGGTTTAGTCATGTTGAGAAACATGGCCATATGCAGGTGCTGGAGAAGGAGCTGAGAGGTCTCAATCTTGATCCACAGGCAGCCAGGAGACTGTGTGGCACACTGACACACCTACTTCAACAAGGCCACACCCCCTAATAGTGCCACTCCCTATGGGCCAAGCATTCCAACACATGAATCTTCGGGGAGCCATTCCTATTCAAACCACCACAACTTAACATAGTGACTTCCAGATTTCTCAGAAAATGTCACTATTTCATTTTTTCTTTGCATATGAATAAAATTCCTCTGCATATATGTGCTGCTTTTTTTTTTTTTAGTCACTCCCCTGTTGAAGGACTATGTTGTGTTGATTTACACTGGTTCCTTTTCTTGGCTGTTGTGAATAAATATGATGTGCAAGTGTCTTTGTGCTTTGGAGTACACAGTGGTGGTAGGATGTTTCTGCTTTCACTTTATAACATGCTTCCATACTGGTCTCCGGAGTAGCAGCCCCAGCTTACACTCCCACACACAGGGAATAGAGTTTTCTTGGTTTCTGAGTCTATATTTGCTGTCTTTGTTTTCTTGAGGATAGCCTTTCTGAGAGGAAAATGAGAACTTACTGGTTTAGTTTGCATTTCTCTGCCTCTGGAAACCTTTAAAAGTATTTATTGGTCATTATATTTTCTTTTAATAACTGTCCAATCAGGTCATTAAAGCATTAATTGAATGATTTATTTTGGAGGGAAATGTTTTTGGGGAGGTTAAAAACTGTATTCTAGATTTAAAACTCTCACTTAATGCACAGCTGGCCAGATTTCCCCATCCTGCTGCTGTCTCTTCATCCTGGCTATGACTTCTTTAGTTGTGCTTTAATTTTGTGTGATCTCATTTATCACTGGTATTTTTTTTAAGCCATTGTGAATAGGTCATTTCAGAGTCTTCAAGAAGTTGTGTAATTTTCTTGATTTGAATTCCTCTGTCATCTGATAAACACAAGACATTGTTTCAGCTCTTTGCATTTGCCAAAACCTTGCAGGTTAGCATGTGGTCTTTTTCAGAGAAGGCTGAAAAGCTTTTGTGAAGCATGTGTACTCTGTATCTGATAGAATCTTCTGTAGAGAGAATATTGTGTGTATTGTATGGATGTATCACCTGTAAATTAAAAGGCCTATGGCCTGTGGCCTAGGCAGGAAATAAAAGGTGGGACATAGGGAGAAGAAAGCATTCTGGGAGAGAAGGAGGCAGGGAGATATACAGAAATATGTGACGAGACAGATACATGGTAGCTGAGCCATGTGGCAGAGTGTAGGCTATAATATGTGGGATATTTTATTTTATATCTAGTCAGAGAAGAGCCTAGCTATATGGCCAAGGTAAATTGTAAATATATTTTGAGACAGAGTCTTATTTTTGGGTACATGGGGCTGGGAGGAATAACCAGGGCCAATCACAACTATCCCCAACATGGGGTGCCAATGTGTTGTTGAAAATATTTCATCACAATCTGGGGGTTCTATACCACCTTTGACCACTTTGTTCTTGGATAAAAGACACACAAAATCTTAATCAGCACAAAAGCTGGGCAGATATCTATCCTGTATGCTATTGTGTCTATTTCCAAGCCAATAATTCCATTTTATAAATTGCCATGTTTTGCCTGGCCTGCTTTTAATTCTAATAAGCCAACCCACATGGCCATTATTTTAAGATTCTTAAATCTTCTTTTTTTTTTTTTTTTAACCCTTCGTGGTACTCCTTTGACCCCAAGCCTGGGAACCATAAACTCCACCTATGTCTCTTCTGCCCAACTATTGGCTGTCAGCATCTTTATTCACCCATCAAGGATAACTTGTGGGACAAGGTTACATGGCATCACTTGGTCTATGTGCAACCAGTATTTAGTATAGCAAAAGACCAAACCTCAGCAGAGAACTTCATTTGCTTTAAGGACTAGTTAAAGTTACTTTTGATGAAATTTCTAAATGAAACTGAGATACTGACATCATCCACCTGTGTTGTGTCTGGAGTTCTGGGACCTTTTACACTCATTAGAGCTTATTTATGAAGCTGGGAGCCGACTACTCAAGGCATGCTATCTCTGAGTGTCAGGTCTCCCTGATGATCTGATGGCACAGTGAACACTTCTCTTTTACCTCTTGTCACTAATTTTGGTTTGAAATCTACTTTATAGGCTATTTACCCAAATAATTTGTAACTTCATAATAAATTCTGGATTTGTTTTGTTATTTTATATTTGTGTTATTCTCACTGATGATACAGCAATGGACATTATATGTATTTCTTTGTCTCATATGGTTTTATGTCATTACTGGTATAGAAATCTGTTCTTTCCTCTCTAATCATACTGGGGATGGAGCACTTGGGGAAGCTGTGCTAATGAGAGGATAAGACACTGCACACACGCGCACACACACGCGTGCACACACACACACACACACACACACACATGCACGCACAAAGAAACATAAAAATGCAAGGCTTCTTCAAAGGACCACAACTCCTCAGCCATTGAATTCAAGGATACAGAAATAGATAAAATTATGGAAGATATTTCAAAACTTTATTAGAGAAATGATCAGAAATGGATTAAAAACAAGCAGATGAATTCAACCCAAGGCCTAGGGAGGAAATTCAGCAGCATAGACCAAAGAGTGAGCAAAATGGACAAGAAAGTCAGTGATGGGGAAGAAAAATTAAGTAAGGGAGTTGAGAATTGAGGAAAAACGTGAGAAATTAAAACCTCAAGTAATACACAAATCCAGGTAAAGGATCACCAATAGACTTTATCCATTAGGAGAAAGAAGGACAGGAATGAAGGAGAGGTTCATGTTACATTCAAATTTTTTATGAACAATTCAACACAAGCACATAAGTATATGATTTCAAAAATAAGATAAAGCCAATAGCATAGCAAGAAAGAGGGAAACATGTGGACAAAAACAATAAAAAGAAGAAAAGAGAGGAAAGGAAAAATGATTGCTCGACAATAAAAATGCATGAAGAAAAAAATTTTAAATTATGAAAGGGAGTTACAAAAACCTATTTGATTTTTTCATTTAGTAAGGTTAAAAAGGCATTTAAAATATGGGGAAAAGCTGGGTGGTGGCGGCTCACACCTTTAATCCCAGCACTTGGGAGGCAGAGGCAGGTGGATTTCTGAGTTCAAGGCCAGCCTGGTCTATAGAGTGAGTTCCAGGACAGCCAGCGCTACACAGAGAGACCCTGTCTCAAAAAAACAAAACAAAACAAAACAAAAAATATGGGGAAAAGAGAGATGCACAAAAGCAACAGAAAGGAATGAAGTAAGGAAAAGAGAGGGGAGAAGGGAGGGAAAAATGGAGGGTGGATGAGGGAAGGAAGAAAAGAAGGAAGGGAGAGAGAAATAAAGGAAGGGAGGCACAGAGGGAGGAAAAGAAGACGAAGCTGGAACACTAGCTCTTTGAGATTGGAGGTGGCCATCATAAGTGTGAGGATGGGGAAGCTGGAGTTAGACTTCAGAACCTTGGGTCTGTATAGTGTTAAACCGATAGCAGTCACGTGTCTGGTGTTTCACCAGAGTTGTCTGCTCTTTAGTAATTTTTCTTCTCTGCACAGCAAGGCATTCTGTTAGCCACACTTAACTTTGCAGTCTATGGACTGGGCAATTCTCTCATCCTCCAAGCTGGGAAGTGTCTCCCAAGTGTGATACAAGTATGAGAAGCAAGTGTGGCACTGACATCTGTACGAGGACCCATCTTCACACCCTCAAGATCCCTCAAGCATTCTCCTGCAGGAAGTAACTGTTTTAACTGTAGATGTCAAGTAGACCCTGCTGGTCCTTGAGAGTTCTGAGCTCTACAGCAGTGAGGGAGGATAGAAGGCTCTAGAGCTTGGCCCAGGCTCTGACTCAGGCTAGGGGCTTTAGAAGTCCTGAGTTACTCTTGGGGAATGAAATCTGCTCCTTGTCACTGAGGATAGGGCTGCCACCATTGCTGCTGCCGCCACCACCACCACCACCATCACTGTGTCCTTCAATTTCTAGGCCTGTCCTGTTGCCATCTACCTATACTCTGACTTATCAGTGTCCAGCTTTCCTATTCCCCATATCTGCTTCCAATCTACTCCTCTCTTAACCTCTGCCACTGGAACAGGTTCAATGCAGGTTTTCTAGCTGGTGGTTGTTTCCAGTCCTTGGGTCTCTAGGGTGACTTAATATTAAACAGTAGGTTTCCTTTAAAAATTAAGCCCAGCCACTGCCCTCTGGCTCACAAAGAATAACAGCCTGGGATCCCTTTCCACAGGTGCCTTATCCCTTGGAAGAATTGCTGTCTGTATCAATGAAGTTCACCACAGCTTTGTGGGGGCTGCACACTGGTCCCAAGGATAGGCTTGACAGTGTGTCTTCACCTGGGCTGCCCAGCTTACGTTTGGGATACGGCTTCCTCATCTTCACCTTGTTCATCAGGGCCAAACGGCAAGTGCTGTTTGGCCAGGCTTACTTTTGGTTCACTGTCTACCTGTTTCCCCATACTTAATTATTCTATCACACCTTTAAGAGTTTCTAAAGCTCACTCTTTTTTTATGTTCTTTGAAATAGTCTGGTTTTCTTTATTGACTCTTCTTTATTGGTCCACAGAAGTATCACCAGGTCTATCTTAGCCAGAAATCTTTAGCATTAATTATTTATATAAAACTGTCTATAGTTTAAATTCTAAAAAGTCAGGATAAGAGCTGGGCATGGTGGAACACACCTTTAATCCCAGCACTTAGGAGGCCGAAGCAGACAGATCTCCCTGAGCTTGAGGCCGGCCTTATCTACAGAGTGAGTTCCAGGCCAGCCAGGACTTTGTAGAGAAACCCAGTCTTTAAAAAAAAAAAGTTGGGATAAATAATACTTAAATTTATGACTAATTATCAAGTACAAGGTCATGGAGAGTTGAGTGTTAAGAGTCCAGAGGGAAGTCCTAGAAGCTCTGACGCCACCTGGAGAGCATGGACATCCATCTGCTGTTTCTGTGCATGTTGAATGTTGGTGATGAAACCTAGGCTTGCACATGCTGCCAGCACTATCACTGAACTCTGCCCAGCCTGGACATCTTCTGTTGAACACTAGTGCCGCACACTCTACATCCTGTCCTGAATTCCCACTGAACCTGTGCCCAGTCCTGTACATAAGAATCAAACAGAAGGGCCGGGAGGAGTCCCTTCCCTACAAGGCCTTTACTAGCTCTACAGTATTTGTCACAAAGAGACAATCGATGTTTTTCTCAAACTTGGTGCATTTCCCTGAGTGGTTTTAGAAGCCCACAGACAACTTCCTAATTGTCTTTGAGAATCGCTCTTCCCATGAGTGTTGTTATTGCAGATTGAGTCTTATCCTTGCACTTTATTGAGTCTTCATAGACACGTCCAGGATCCAAGGAAAATACAGAGGAATGGTCTGAAAGCAAACCCATTCTTACCCCTAAGTAAATGCCATTTATTCACCTGCTACTGTGGCTCAGAGAAACAAAGTAAGCCTTTTATCCCTGTCTCCCTGACAGTCTGTACTGTATCTGTCTTGTCTACAAATGGCTTCCTCCACACAGGAAGCTCCTGACATGGCACAGTGAGTTTAAGACTATTCCTTATTTTTATTTGGCTAGGTAACACCAAGTGTCTGACTAAAGCAGGGAGAAGGCCAGAGCAACCCATATAGTGGTGAGGACAGCTTACTGATTCTTGACTAGCTTATCTGAGTGAACTTGTACAGTTGAAACAATGTTGTAAGTATAATCCTATGTCTTCAAGTCAACTTTACTTTAAGAACTTTTGGGGGCATATTCTTAAAATAGATAAGTAAAGAACGTCACCCCTGTTTCTCTCAAATATCTTCGTCTCCTTGGTAAATAAAAATGCTGTCGTGTATTCCCTGCTTGTAATGTGCCAACTTCTTTGTGCACAGTATTTCTGTGTGCTTCAGGTTTGAAAGGCAAGGATTATCTTGTCCATTTATAGATGAGGAAGCAGTATGCCAGAAGGGTTTAGAGCCATTTGCAAGGTCACTAATCAAGGTCAAACTCAAATCAGGCCCTGAGTTCTAGGATCATACAGAAGAGCATCTCTCAAATAAGACATCGACTATGAAAGCTCCCCAGGGAGGCTTTCAGTTCTAATACTTAAGGTTTAACCACAGAGTAAACATTTTACCCATAACTAGTCATCTCAGGTAACTAATTTCTTCTTCTCTCATGTCCCAATAACCTCCATAAATCTCACCCTGTACCTTGATTATTGCATCAGAGAAACCAGGTGGGGAAATCCCCATATTTGAAGGAAAGGTTTGGGACTATTGACTTAGTCCTCAGGCTACTGTCATATGTGAATTTTACTCTGCTGAGTACAGATCTAAAACATCTGGCTTAATAGAAACCAAGCTACCCAGTAAAGGCCTAGATGGATGCAACTGGAATGAGCCAAAGAAAGGATCCCAGAGGACAAAAGAAACTGGGCTTTGTGTCCCAACAGTCCCAAGCCTGAGATCACGTCATAAGGTGAGTACGATGTGTACACTCCAGCACCCAGAATATTGTGCCTTTAGGTCATTCTCCTGGAACTTACCTATATAAGAGTGGACACTGACTCTATGGTATTCTGGACTGTTTTACCACCAGTGCTGTATGCTCTCTGGTTGCACATCTTGGGTCTTCCATCCTCTATTAGGATTATTATGCTCTAATTCTCCTAATTACTAAGGTATATTTGATTGACACAAGACTGATATAGTGGCTGGCATCACACAGTATATCTCAGACAGGAAAGTGCCATTTAAAACTACCCATGCAAAGTGATTGACAGAGCCTTCCTTAATTCTGGGTACTTTTCCAGTCATGGTTGCCTTGCTTTAGCTAATGTGAGCCTGCTAATCCCAAGTTGAATGGTAGGAGCTTTCACAGATAATCCAGCCTCAGTGTCCCCTTAAGGGGCTCAATCTCTGGAAGTGGAAACTAAGAGCCACACCCCCAATGATACCAGCTGTCGGGAGAGCAGCTCTTCACTTTGTTGGCCAGGATTCAGGAAAGGTCTGGATTTCCGTCATTGTAACCTGTTAACGAACATTCCCTGGGTGATAGAAATCCTCTACCCACTGTGTGTGCCATTGGCACTTTCTATATGCAAAACCCTCTTGACTTCTAGGCTTTCCCTCACATCTCCAGTTCAGAGTCTCAGCATCTCCCTCGATATCTCAGGTTTACTTCTCTCCATAGTGAGATGGCAGAGTCACCAGGACCTTGTACATCACCAGAACCCTGCTCTTAGACACTCATTTGTTTAGGGGGGTGTTTTCCATTCCCTCCTGCTGAAGCCACCCTCCCATTCCAGCTGGTATAAGATACCTATGCAGCACTGTTAGCCCAAAGCTAACACATCTTGGACACACCTCAGTATGGAGTGGATATTTAAAAAGTTTTGAAACACTCTGAAATTCCTCACCAATGATGCTAACAAGGAAACATTTATACATTCTTTGAAAGTTCCACATCTTTGGATTTGACTGAAGCCTGTAATGTTGCTGGGAACACCACTGACATGATGTTTACACATTCCTCGGACAGGAAAGAGGACTGAGGAAAGAGCTTGCTCCCTCCACACAGAGTGGCTTTGTTTGCCATCTGGCTTCTTGCCACCTTGAAGCATCCTCTGAGCCCCGAGGAGATGGGACTGAGAATGAATGTGTGACTGTGGGTTCCTGGAAGCCTGTGTCTGCCGTCCGTGCTGTGCCTCTCAGGGTCTGGGATGTGGCAGGTGTCTGAGGTTTCTTCAACAGCACAGAAAGGCCCAAAGTGTCTAGCACTGAGCACTTTCTATAGGGGATGGAACAGGATTGTGAGGGTGGGAGAGAGGGAGGGATAAGGGAAGGGAGGAGGGATAAAGGGAAGGACAGTACAAGGGGTCCATCATGAGTGGCCCCATGGCTGTACCTTTCTGGAAGACTAAAGCTTGTTTTTTATTCAGAGAAAAACAAAATTCCTACTGTGTTGTGCTCATAGATCCCAAGGGCCACACACACACACACACACACACACACACACATGGGGGGGGGGTGGCACAAGCACACTGTTTTATTCTGGGGTCCACCCTAACTGAAATGATTTTATTTCAGAAATATACAAGTGTTTCCACAAACTACCAGACTGCTTGTTTTTGCCTTCTCTGCTTCTGTTGTCTTTCTCATCTTGGTGATGCCCACTTCTCCAGGCTTGATACAGAGCCCTGTGATTCTGCGATCCATCCCATCCATCCATCCATCCATCCATCCATCCATCCATTTCCTCACCTCGCCTCTTTTCCAGTTCTTGTCCTCGAGGTGGAGCTTCCACTCCTTGCTTACCTACCATTCATAGAGCTCTGCAAACCAAGGACTTGATCTGCCTCACACTGGTGACCCAAAACTCCCTGACTTCTTCACTTCCTGTTGGTCCTCAAGAGAGGTTTGTGCAATCGGCCTAACTGTGGACATCATTGTGCATTGCTGTGCACTAAATCAGATGGGTAAACTGTTAAATCCTAGCTATCAGCTCAGTGCCCTGCAGGCTCCCTCGCTAGAGGCTAAATTTAGGCAGCTTCTTGCTCATGTATTTATTTATAATTAGAGTGAAGATTTTTCTGGAAAAAAAACTTAATCTATGCATTTATTCACAACCCCTTTTCAGTGCCTCACTTAATTTTCTCCCCCCCTGAATACTTTTCGGGAAGGGTGGTACCTCAGAACTGAGATCAAAGATAATTGTATCTGTCTTACAGAACCCCCCCCCAAGGTTATTTTTAAATAAAATGAAATGGGATGATTAGAAAAGATTATGTTTGGAAATATAATTCTTTCCTAACTTCTGAGCACATGCCTTTGGAGTAGCTCTCTGAATACACATGCACTGGCAAATATTCTATTAAAGGACAGCCTTGTTTACAAAACATACACTTCAGTGCAAGAAGGTTATCCACATGCTACATGATAATTACATTCTGTAACTCTAAAACTTTACAACTACAAAGACAATTCCACATGTGAACTCTATTTTCAAAAACCTATATGTTAAAAATTGAAACTTGATATAATATAGACCAGAATTAGCCTGTCTAAACTGTGAAGTCAGATTAATGCCCTCAATAGGATGAAAAGTTGGAAACGTCAGTAGAGCCTTGTACAACCTGAAGGACATGGAGCTGCTCACGCTTTATCAGGTACAGTTGGCCAACCAACCAGTGGCTACCTGCTGAAGACACCTCAGGCCTCACGGCAGAAATATAAAAACTATAGCCACCTCTCATGAGAATAACCAGAGTCAGTATGACGATGGTTGCTTGTCCCTTTCCATGCCAAAGGAACAGCCCTCTGCTTTCCTAAGCTCCATTAATGGAGACAATCATAGCTCAAGTTGAGAACACACCAATCATTTTGTAGGCTGCCTGGAAATGCCCAGTGCATCTATTAATTTTGAATCGTGTTAACCATACTCAAAAGCTCTAGCACAAGACTGGGGGAGTAGCTCAGTTGGTAGATTACTTGTCTAATATGCATAAAGCCTGACTTAAGTCCCCAGCACTACACAAAACCAGTGTGGTGATGCATGTCTGACACTTGGAAGGTGAAAACAAGATTATCAGAAGGTTAAGACTATCGAAGACTTCCTGGAGGGTTCAAGGCCAGACTGTGCAACTGGAAAACCTGTCTCAAAATAAATAAGTACATAAAGAAATAAATGTTCACTGGGCATGGTGGCGCACGCCTTTAATCCTAGCACTTGGGAGGCAGAGACAGGCCGATTTCAGAGGTCGAATCCAGCCTGGTCTACAGAGTGAGCTCCAGGACAGCCAGGGCTACACAGAGAAACCCTGTCTCAAAAAACCAAAAAAAAAAAGAAAAAAGAAAAAAAAAGAAAGAAAGAAAGAAAGGAAGAAATGTTCTAGAATAATAAAAGCCAAGAGCTAAGCTCCTCCTCCATTCCTGCCTTAACCTGCCTCTGTGGGTCTCTGTGGTGTAGTAGAAAGGATATGAGAAGGTTTATGCTTATTGAATAAGTGCCTCTTCAGTCTCCACCTGGTCTTAAGGCTATACAGGATGCAGAGGCAATTTCTGGTTCGCACTGTGTCCTACCTAACTTGAGTGTTAATTTGGCAGATACAATGTATACACAAATATTTCAAGAAAAAATTGCAATGTGTTCTCAAAATGTATCTCTGGGGTTTGGGAAGAATAAACACAGAGGTTCTAGAAAAAGAAAAGAGGGGGGGTCAGTTGTTCCTGCCTACTTGGGGCTGGTTTCCAGGTCTCTGGCATTGTGAATACGGACTAAGGGATTCATTCACACACATGCTCTGGGTTCTGATGAAACCCTCGATTTCAGAGGAAAGCCTTCCTGGGTGCTGCTGATAAGGTTGATTGAATGGTGCCAAATGTACCTTTTGGTTCCATTTTGATCCAGAAACCTCTTGCCTCAGAATGACAAGAACTTGGTCCTTAAAAAAAAAAAAAAAAAAAAAAAAAAGTCTTGGCAAACAGAGTTTGCTTTATTCTGCCAAAAATAGAAAAAAACGGAAGGGCTACCAGGCATTTCACATGGGAGAACTGGGTTGAGAAAAATGCATTTGAAGATGAGATTTTTAACTGCCAAGTTTGAGAGGGGGAATGATAAAACAGGGCCGATTTCAGAAGTTTCCAGGAATATGTCTCTTCTGAAAGCTAACCAGGAACCTGGAAGGATCAAGGCTTCTGGGAAAGCGCTGAGTCTGCTCAATTTCTGGGGAGGCCAGGACAATCCAGGCGTTCTCTCCATCTTGACACCGCAATTGAAGGTATTCCAAGACAAGGGCATGAATGCAAATGCACAGCCTTTAAGAACAAGCACTACAGTGAGGGCAAGCTCCTCCTCTGGAACAGCAGGGCTGTGTGCCAAGGCTTCCTGCACTTCACTGTTTCCTCATTGACATTCTGCCAGGCAGGCACTGCTCGAAGTTAATGTATGGGGGAGCATAGTGCAGGAGGCCCTGGCTGAGAGTTCCCACCAGGAACAGGTTGCCATGGCGCACTCCCACTGCCGACTGAAGAAGGGAGTGTTTGCTTACGGGATGTCAGACTTTTTGATTCTAAGAATCTCCTTCTCTCTTCGTCAGAGAATAGCTGACATTTTCTTCATCCTACAATTTGAAAAAAAATAAATAAAAAAGCTTCATAGAAATAGGAAAAAAAGAGAGAAAAAAAAAGGAGAAATAACTTTTTACAACATCTTTTATAATCTGTGACAATTGCATCTTGGTAATTATTTATGTAGTCCCAGAGGCCTCAGGAGTTCAAATAGCTGGAGCATGATTCATAAAATTCAAACAGTAGCAAGCAAAGTCAGATTGTGCACCAGAGCAGGAGGCTGCCATGGCACAGCGAAGGGTTGCTGGATCACCGGGGAGAGTTTTAACTGATTGGAATAGCTGTCACTTTGGGCCAGGCCTGGCTCAGGCTCTTAAATGCTCTCAAAATTTTTATTTAGTACATTTAAGAGACAAACTGAGAGGCACAACTCCAGCAAATAAACAGTGTTAACAGGTCACGTGATATGGATGTTGGATCCAAACAAACAAACAAAAACAAACAAAAATGCATGTTATAATCCGCAAGGGCAGGAGAGAAAATGACCCAACATGACTGCAATTCCAACACATATCCATTCCTTCTAGAGCAAATATTCCATGTAATTCTTGAGATGACCCTTGGAAGCAACCACTGTTGGCATATAAAACACTGAAATAAGCAGGGGTAGAACTTGTCTAAGCTTAAACAGTAGTCAATCCTGTGACTGGGACTCAGACTCATACTTTCTAGCTGTAGATTCCAAATCCTGAGAAGCTGGAGAGGATCACCATGGTATGCTATCAGGTAGAGACCCCAGTAAGCAATGGTTCTCAGTAAGGTGCAAACACTGCTAGATTAATCATGAGAAGAACAAGACTGAGAAAGACAGGAGAAACAAGAAGAGGAAGAGAGGAAGGGACAGAGAGCAACATCCGAGCCAATGTGAACCAAGAGGGAAAAGGTAGACATGATCCATGTACCATCACGCAGGGGCTCACACAAGCTGTGTTCTGTGAGCCTTGCTCTATGCTACTGTCCAGCTGCTTTTCTTAAGGTGATTAGCCTTAGAGACCCTCACTGTGGCCAGGGCAACACTTAGAACACAGAGAGGGTGTTCTTTGTTCTTTTCAGTTCCTGCAGCTCTGCAATCTCCCTCTTCTTCTCCACACATTCGTTTATCCTTCATCCTTCATCCTTCAAGATCCACCCCCCAATCCCTCAGGTCTTGCTAACCATTTTCTGACTGTTCCCATTTTGAACAACTCAGGACACTTGGAGAAGCACAGGAGTTTAGAATCTGACCTTGGCACATCCTATATCTCAAATCACTGTTTTATAAAGACAGTCATAGGAGATGGATATATACACCCAGGGACAGTAGTGAGGTACATGACAATGGCAAGTGTTATCCCACTTTACCTTCCATACCACGCGACCTGCACCGCACAGGCTCATAGTGCCTTCTTGCTAGCAGAACTGTCTTGTTCAAGAGGCCCCAGAGGCCTCCCTTGAGTTTAATGCCATCTGCTTCACCCAGCACAGGCTTGTCCAAGGTACAATAAATGATTGGATAGAATGAATGCATTTTTCTTTGGAAATCAATACTCTCTAGAAATCATAATGTTAGAGAGAAACCGTCAAATCTACTCTAGTGCAGAATAAATATTTTTTCTAGCCTTCACCTAGGAGCCATTACAGCTCATACATGTAAAGATAATCTTCAATTTTTGAAAGTATATGTATCTTTTAATAGAAACCTGAACCAGCGCATCCTCATTAGCCCTTCTTGTGTTCTGTTGTGCAAACAGAATACTTGTCTCATTCTCAGGGCAGCAGGAATCTCACTGAGTGACAACATACATGGATTTCCCTTTCTTACATTTTTCCACCAATGGTAAATAGAGCAAAGGGTTATCCTAAACTCCACCAACAAAGGCACTCATTAGATGCTTGCTGGCAATTGATCAAGATTAATGTGTAGGTATGTTCATGGACAAAGGGCAAGGAAGGCTCTTACTTATTAAACATAGCAAATTGCAAGGGAATAAATTGGTTCATTACCTTTAATTGAAATGTCTCCAACTGGCCACATTACAGGGTCAAAGAAAACAAACAGAAACTTGGGGCCACATTTATCAGTTATTATGATAGTTGGATTAATAACCACTGACAAACAGCTTCTGAAAATCCTTACAACATGGGGAAACCAGAAATTGTAAGGAAAATTGGGATAAGATAAGCCAAAGAGACGTGGAAGAGTGAGAAATCCCCAGGTCCCATGGATGCTTGTTCTCTGAGATCTTTCCAAAGTGGAGGAGGCATGAGGTAGTCAGTGGGCAGCCAGCCACCCGCACATGCCACACTCCCTGTGGTGCCTTTCACTACATCATTTTGCTTCATTTTTTTAAAATCTAAGTTTACATGAGAGAATACTAAAACCTGGGGAGGTGAAAATGTGTGCCTTTGCAAACATGGGACCTGGAGATTCAAAGGCAGATTTGTGTGGCTCCAGCTGTCATGGTGGGCATAGTTATTCATGGGCAGTGTCCACTATAGCTCTTCTTTGTTTGCAGAACAAAGTTCCTGGGACTGTGTGTTTGGTGGAGTTGACACTTCTTACCAGGACCAGCCACTCTTGAGGTGCTGACCTCTCAGCCACCGATGGGTTTAACAACAAAGATTAAAAATCCAGCCACAGAAACTCAAGAGCCAGCTGTTCTAGATCGTCCTGGAAGGATTGCCCTAGCTTTTAAAGATAGGTCCAGACGAGAGTGACCCTTTTTGACATCTAGATACCGTTACTACCTGTGAGAAAAATACAACTGACCTAGATTTTTCCATGAGGCTATTGAGTTACTAGACTCACAGGCTTAAGACCTCCTTGGCTCCAACCTCCAGGTCATGTGGAAAAATACAGTTGAAACCAATTTTAGTTCTGTATCCCCAAACCTCTTTCCAGACACCAATCCTATGGCTTTTCAATAGAACATCATTGCCCAAGAGAACTCATACATAAATGTCAGGTGTCGAAGGCTTGTGACAGAACAGGCATCTTCGTGGAAGAAAGCAAAGAGCAACAGGATAGGACAATGACATGGTTGCCATGATGTGACACCACAGTCAAAGGCCCAGAGAGCACAGGTCAGTTACTGTGGCATCTTTCCTCTAAGAAGCTTAACGTTGTGCTCCAAAGCCAGAGAGTCCTTTGTGTAAGGAGGATCTTGGCGAATATGTTTTCTTTGGCCATTGTGCTATTCTCACAGAAGATGGGAAGCCTTTTGGAAGGAGTTTGACCTTTCCAAAAGGACTAAGAATTAGCCAAGCAGGAAACACCTGTTACCATCCCTTCCTTCCTGTCCAACGCCATGGTCTATGTACATTGCCCAAATTACAGAATAAATAAAATAACCATTATTTAGAGTGGTTCTTGGAAAACCAGTCTTGTAGGTTGATGGTCATAGCTTTGAAACACTTTAAAGTGAAGTAAGAAATCTTTGGCACAGCTACAGAGAAGCCAAGGTGTGTGGAGAAAGTACTGGGGCTTAGAACTGACAGACACTGTAAAGCCTTGGGGCTGTAGAGGAACGCAAGATTTGGGAGAAATCACGCAAATACCGACACATTATTGTAACAGCAAGAGAACCAACTAAAAACCCCAGTAAGTGCCACTGAAATGAATGGGAAAGAATGGAGATTATGTAGATGCTTAGTCATTTAGTAGATGTGAATCCTGGGTCACTCTACTGCAATTCTGAGACCTTTGAAAATGGACACAGACTCCTTCCAGTTTCTGTGTCCTCATCTGGTAAATGCTGAGGGAGCATCTCAGCAGTGTTCTGAGGCTTGGTGGTGTGGCTTATGTCCTGAACCCTTCTGTAGTACTGAAGTATTGACAAAGGACAACTACCTTGACACTGGACAGGGACTTGCCATTAAACAAAATTATAGATGTCTTAAAATTATAGATGGAAGATACTTTCTTTCCTTTTCCCATGTTGTAGACATGGAAATCGTGGAAAGCAGGGCCAAGAAAAGAGAAATAGCTTTCTGAAGGCCACATGGCTTGTAACAGGTAGAAACAGTAGCTGAACACATGCTTGCCGACTTCATTTAGCCTAAGCACTTGCTCTTTCACACTTCCTTGCTAGTGCATAGTCTTTCTCAGCAGGGTTCTAAGGCATCTCTTTCCTAGATCCCACCTCCTACCTCAACAGTGTATTTCTGAGCAGTGAGACAGTCTGTCATATCCAACCCTGTTTTATTTCATAGTCAGATCCCCCAAATTAAAGCTGATAGAGCCGAACACGATGGGTCATCCCTATAGTACCAACACTCAGATGCTTCTGAGAGAGAACTGCTGTAAGCTCCTGACTAGTTTGGACTACAGAGTACCAGGCCCTAAACTAATGTTGATGGATGATATTAGGTAAAGGTCTATATCAACTCAAGCCTCCTTTAAGCTTGAAGTACGAGCTAGTTGGTGACCTTCACCATCAACTTGACTGGATTTAGAATCACTATAAGAATGTACCTTAAGGGTTAATGTAGTGGGGAAAATCAACCCTGAATGTGGTGTCATGATCCCATGAAATGGGATCCTGAACTGAATAAAGAGGAGAAAGGAAGCTAAGCACAAGCATTGACTTCTCACTGCTCCCTCCTCATGGATGCAGTGTGAGCATCCACCTCATGTTCCTGTCACTGTGACTTCCCTGCCATGATGCTCGTACCCTCCAACTGTGCACCCAAAAACTGCGAGCCAAAGAAATCCTTTCCTCTTTCCTTCCTCCCTCCCTTCTTTCCTTCCTCCCTCTCTTCTTTTCTTCCCCCTCCCTCCTTCCCTCCCTTCTTTCCTTCCTTCCTTCCTTCCTTCCTTCCTTCCTTCCTTCCTTCTTTGGGGGACTTTTGTCTTGTCAGAAGAGCAAGACAAATCACTGACTCAAAGGAACTTCCTCAGTTGGTAAGGTCTTCAATTACTTTAAGAGCTCATTTTGCAGGTGTGATGGAGTCTCTCTGCAGTTTCAGAGAAATCCAAACCCAACCTGAGAAAAAGTGTAGGGACCTCATCTCAAAACAACAACAGAAATAAAACAAATAGTTCATATGGGGCCACTAGCAGACCGAGTCATGGAATCTAAAGAAAGTGTTCAATTATAGTGCTGTGTGCTAGGATGAGAGCCCTTTTCCTTGGCTAGTCTGCTCACTTGTCTTGCCATAGGATAAAACGTTACCTGAAGCCAAATGATATACTTGTGTTCTATTGCAGCAGCCCATGAGGCCAGCCATTTGGATGTGATGTTGCTGGAAGGAGCAGGAGTGAGGTACATGCCCCACTCATCTCAGTATGTAATGCTGCATGAACCTGGAAAGCACTTCCACTCCTTCCACAGGCATCCTGGAAATGACCTATGGAGACAAAGATAAGGTCCAGTCAGTATTTAGACATCCATGACAATTGTCTGTCTGCTCAGACTGAAGAAAATTGACCCAGAAAACTTCTGTCCTATCCCTTACCTTGTGAGTTGGCCCTGACCATTAGAGCTGCTTGCTACAGGGTGAAGGTTTTCACACTGAAGGCTAATCACACCTTCAGAAAATTTGTATGAGCCACTGGCCCTGAAATGTTCTTTCTCACCAAATAATCACATATTTGTGTGCATGTATACATATGTGTGTATATATGTATATGTATACACATATGCATACAATGTATACAATGTGTATATGTATATATATGTATATATGTGTGTATATACATATGTGTGTATATACATATATATGTGTGTATATATACAGATAAATGTGTATATATGCATATAAATATTTGTGTATATACACATACATATAATACATTTATATATAATATGTGTGTAAATATAGGGATGTATGTATATATATATACATATATATGTGTATATGTGTGTATGTGTACAGGGACATATACTGGGATATATGTATACTTATATACACATATAATATATATGTATATGTACATACACACACACACACACACACACATATATATATATATGTATACACACACACATAGTGTTATTGCTGGACACTATCTTCATCCCTGGGTTAATATTCATGATCAGTTGCTACCATCTTTACTCATCTTTCTCTATAACAGGGAGTCTGTATAAAGGACTGAATCTTAGCATCCTTGTGTTTCCAGTGCCCAGGACACTGTCGAACAACTAATGACTGAACAGCAACATGTTTGCTCAGTTGTTAAACGAATGAAGTAGTCCCTCATTTGTTAGAATGAAGTAGTGAATTCTCTTCAGAAAAGGCTAGATTAACTTCATTTCCATTCCTCCTTCTTGAAAGGAAATGGGTGACCAAAGCAATGCACAACTGGTAAAAGAGATGACCAAGAATGTTATTAGTTACAGATTTGCTGAAGCACTTTATTTGGAGATTCTTAAATGGTTCATGTCCAACAGACTACCAAACAGGAAAGGATAAAGGTTTTATTACTTTTTTTTAAAAAAAGATTGTCAGGTAGACATCCATATCTGCATCCCTTGCTACGATCATAATTCTGATGGAGTTATGCATGTCATAAGCAATGTCCCAAATGCCATCAAATTAGAAAAAAATGAGTAAGAGGGCATTTACAGCATAGGCACTGAAAGAATGTAAAGTGTCTTTAAAGAGAGAAGGGCTGAGGTGCAGCTCAGTGGTTGAGCACAAGCCTTGGCTGTACATGGGGTGGGAGGTATTGGATCCCCAGCACCACAAAACAAGCCAAAGGCTGTTCATGTTATACATGCTGCTGCTGTGTTCCTTGACTCTGCCGTGTTCTGGAAAGGTGCCTCTTCCTCCACTCTAGTTCCTGTCATCCCCCAGCTGTCATCTCCAGCTCTCTACTTGGGTTCTTAATCTCTGTTTCCTCATCACCCTTAAGCTCCTTTGCCAGAGGAATTATCTCTAAAGATGTCTCTTCCAGATCATCTCATAAACACTCAAGAGTTTTACACACTTCCCTCCCTCCAGCAGGCATGACTGTTTTTCTTAGCTCATGGGTGGTAGTGGCCTTCTTCTGGGAGCAACCCCAGAATCTAGTCCAGGAAAATTGTGAAGCGACTTTCAGGACCTTTGTAATGGATGCTACCAGTTGCCACATTTTATCTTGGTTTCCTTGGGAGAAAACAACCATGCACTTCGTTCAGACAGGCAAGCCAAGTTCGCTTTCTGGTGCCAAACTGGCAAGAACCACAGAGCTTGGTGTTGGTCTGTGGATGGGAAAAGGCATCAGGAAGAGTTTCTGACTTTTTACATCTTTTGAAAATGAGCAGCTGATACATTAAATTTTTTTTGGTCAGAGAAGCATCAGATTGCATAAATACTCATTTGAGCAGAAATCACCTCCCAGTCACTCAGCTCTCTGGCAGTTAACAAAAAGGTTTTAAGATAGAAACTGGACTATTTAGCTTTCATTAATCATTCATACTGTTCAAACACATCACACAGTAACTGAAGAGGGTTATGGTAGCTAAGCTTGAGTCTGTTGTGGAAAGTAAGTTTAACTTTCTATGAACTCACTGGACACAAAGAGTGTCCCCTGCTTACTATTCCAAATGTCACCAGCTAGAAGCAAACGGATGATTACGAATGGTAATGAAATACCTCTGAAGCCGTTTGTACACTAACAAAGAGTTACTGTCAGAACTTGAATAAGGTCCATCTGCCCATTTTCAAAGAATGTTAACATTATATAAGGGGTAAAGCAGACAGCAATAGCTAAATAAATACACAAACAAATAAGTTTCTGATAACATTTCTCTAGAAGAACACAGTTTTTTTTTCTTGGAAAATGAGAGATCAATGAAAATATTTCACATCCTTAAATTGTTTCAACCCCACAGTGGTCCATGCAGGAATTAGGAAAGTTTTTAGACATTCCAACTCTGTGTTCTGGATTTTTTTGGGGGGGGGGCTGTGGGGGGCAATGGAGATTCCAGGGTTGAGTTTCTCTGGCTGATAATTTTTTTCTTCGTTTCATTTGTTCTTGTCTTCTTAAGTGAAGCAGGAAAAACAGGGTGGATTTTTCTTTGTTTTGTCTCTAGGAGAGAGAAACCCTGTAACTGCTGCTTCTTGGGGGCAGTGGCTGGCAGCTCAGGAATGTCTTGATGAGCTCCTCTGTTCAGCTGTTAGTGAGGAACCAGGACCGTGGCCTGTCCTGGGCTTCAACTGTGCCTCGTACTAGATCTCCACCTTTCTACTGAGATGAGACTCCATATATTATAAAGGAGCCAATGTGTGGAAAATACCCCATTGCTTTTGAAATGTACCTAAAAATCTCAGGGCACTGAGACTAAAGCTGCATGAAGGTGCCTAAAAGGGGGAGTCTTGGTGTCAACCTATGGAGGGGCCGTTTCCTCTAGAAATATGAATCTCATCTAGCATGTTTTAAGGTCTTTAGCAGAGCTCTTTTGCCAGGATAACTACTTGGGAATCTGATGGTTTCCTTTAGTTCTAGTGAGAAAAAAAGAGGCATATGTGGTAGCAGCTGTTATAGGAGAAGGGATGGGTAGGGAGAAGGCAGACTCATTGACACTCATGCAGAATGCTCGAAGGTGTGTGGAGAAAGAAAGGGAAAAAAGGGTCTTGAAGACACAGGATTCAGTGCTGGGGAAAATGGGTGTATAAAATATAAAACAACATTTTATGTCGATTAAGTGATTTTTTTTTTCCTTTAAAATTATCAGAAGCTGTTCAAATGAATAGAAGGATGCTCTGCCTTGTGTCTAGGGCAAGCTTCTTGGAGAGATTGATCTAGCTTAACAGTGTCCCTCTGATCCCAGAGTCTCTCAGCTCTTTTGCGTTTTGTTCTCTGTGTAAATTTTATTCCAAGCTTGACCCTCTACATGTAAGGTAGCCGCCCACAATATCTTAAATTCAGGTGGAGAGGGCAACATGGGGAAGAGATGAAGGCTTTTCTCCCAAATGAAGTCCTGGGTTTCACTCTGAAATGTTCTTACCTTGGCAGTAGGAGTAGACTTAAATCAGTGACTCAATGCTCTCTCCTCAAATCAAAATAAAACAGGAGGATGTGGATGGGAATGATGGAGCCAGAGTGGCCAGATTGTCCACAATGAGTGTTGACCCAAACACAGCTTGATGTGTGGCTTCCACACAGCAAACCTTCCCTGTAATAGCTACCTTGAAAACACTCATTACTATTTCTCAAAAGGCAGTTCTTGGACCCAAACTGCAGAGATGTGGCTTCAGTGAAGATCCCCAGATCCTTCAGAATTTCTGTGAGTGACAGTGGCAGATGAAAGTTTGTCTTTTTAGCAAGTTCCTGCATGCCTTTCATGCCCACTAACATTTAGAGGTCACTATTCTGTAGAAATGTAATGCTCAGAGGCTAAGATTTCAGGAGCCTGTGGGCTTCTGATAGGAAGATCTGAGAATAAATTTCACTGTACCTTTGTAAACTGTCCGGGATACAGCAGCTACCAATAGTCCCACCTGAAAGATGTGTCGTATTATGGGGACTTGACTTTACATTGTCAAAATGCATGTGCCTCTTGCTGAAACTGCTTACAAATGGCCTGTAGTGCACATTTCCATGATCTGTGAGGGAATCCAGCTCTTTGGCATACTGCAGCAGTTCAAAGAATTTTGCATTACAGTTATCTCTTATTTTACTTACAAATTGTGTGTGTGCTGGTGCAAATGTGTGTATGGATAATGGTGTCATTCTTCAGGCTCTATTCCCTAGCCCTCTTTGAGACAGGGTCTTTCATTATCCTGGAACTCACCAAGTAGGCTAACATGGTTGGCCAGAGAGCCCCGAGGGTATCTCTCTGTCCACCTCCCACGTTATTATGAGATCAAGCATGCCTGCTACTTTATTTTTCCAACCGCTTTACATGCATTCTGGGGACTGAAGTGAAGACCTCAGATATGGAAGGCAATTTATGGACTGAGTCGCTCCCCCAACCTACATCTCTCCCTTTTCAAGGGATGTCTTGAAATCATCCACCATATACTATATTTTAATTTCCCTTTGGTCATGGTGGCAGGTACTGCCACATTACAGATATTTAGTATAAGAAACAGCTCGCCACCACATTTAGGGATGCTTTTAGATGTAGGGAGGCAAATAACACATAATTCACTTAACTCATTTATATCAGGTAAAAATTAATTTTCTTCCATGAGAAAGATGAAAAGTTAATTTCTTTTTTTCCTTTAGACGACCAGTGATTCATAGGCAAAATTTTCTTCTAAAATTTGTCTTGATTATTTTTCTATGAGGAGGTTATACCTGACATGATCTTCATTACTATCCTGTAACATCCTACTGCTGAGAGTGGGCTGCAAAGCATGAGGACCTTGGGTGAGTTTTCCAAAAGGTGGTACTTTACATATATATATTAACCATTTTGAAAGTTTAAAACAAATGTTATAATTATTGATTACTGTCTGTTTTGGTGGAATGGAGTTTATGTACCTAAGATCTAAATCATCTCAGGTCTTTTTTTTTTTTACTGAGAATACCATCCCACAAACCTTTGGTGTCAGCATCTGACACCATGTGGGCAGGTGTTTTAAAGCCTGCAATTGCAGGTAGAAAGTGGGGTTCTGCCTCACATCCCAGTCCATTAGCAAGATCTGGTGATATCAAGGCTAAGGCAGTAGTGTAGGACACTACCTACCTTCCCACTTGTTATGGTTTGTATATGTTTGCCCCAGGGAGTGGCACTATTAGAAGGTGTGGTTCTCTTGGAGTAGGTGCGGCCTTGATGGAGTAGGTGTGTCACTGTGGATGTGGGCTTTAAGACCCTCATCCTAGCTGCCTGGAAGTGAGACTACCACTAGCAGCCTTCAGATAAAGATGTAGAACTCTCTTCTCCTCCTGCACCGTGCCTGCCTGGATGCTGCCATGCTTCCACCTTGGTAATAACGGACTGAATCTATGAACCTATAAGCAGCCCCAATTAAATGTTGTTCTTATAAGCTTTGCCTTGGTTATAGTGTCTGTTCATAGCAGTAAAATCATAACTAAGACACCACTGAATGAGACAGGGAGGAAATTAATGAGAGACACAAAAATCTTCACTGCCCCCCCCCCCCC
>NW_022196899.1:28854812-28856252 GCF_008632895.1 Mastomys coucha | reverse complement strand
CCCCCCCCCCAGGGCCCAGTGACTTATGCGACAACCACTGCTCAGGCTTCTGTCCTGAAGTTCTTCAGCCTGTCTTGGCGGCATTATTCTCACACTTCCCGATGGTGGCAGTTCACCTCAGTGTGCGGTGCCGGCACAGTCCTCTAGCAGTCTCATGTACATTGTCTTGATTGTTTCCACCAGATCATCTGCACACCAAAACTGCTTTATATTCCATGTGTTTTCTAAGCTTACCCTGAAGTAACGACAGTGCAGCGTGTCACTGGAAAGCCAGATCTTTGAAGGCAGGGGCTTTCACAGCTTCACTGGGCACAACAGGGATCTGTGTGCATCCTGCCATTTTGTTAAATTTTCTTTCTCTTTTTTAAGTTTTCTTTTCCTCTCTCTCTCCCTCCCTTGCTCCCTCTCTCCCTCCCTCCATCTCTCCCTCTCTCCCTCCCTCCTTTCCTTCCCCAGTAGGCCAATCTCTGAATACTAGAATGACTTGTATACTGCCATCCGTACACAGGAAGACTACTGGACTTCTGGTCTCAACCTAGCCATTTCGGTACTGTCCCTACCAAATGTCATGCAGTTGTTTCCTCTATATTGAAACATCCAGGAGTAACTGGGACCAGCGGGACCAGGCACACAGGAACTCCACCAGCCCAGTGACTTGGGTTCCTTCCGGTCTGTCTGGGCTGGAGTCCAGAGCAGACCTTGAGCGCAAGCTCCACAGCCAGTCCCACAACACCCAGAGGAAGCTCCACTTCCAGGCACTCTGACACACCCGGGATTAGAGGTGAGCAGGAACCAACATCTGTCCCAACACTGGTAGTAACTGGGTCCAGTGGGACCAGGCACACAGGAACTCCGCCAGCCCAGTGACTTGGGTTCCTTCTGGTCTGTCTGGGTTAGTGTTCTGAGCAGACCTTGGGCACATGCTCCACAGCCAGTCCCACAACACACAGAAAAAGCCACACTTCCAGGTGATCTAACAAGCCCAGGATCCCAGGATCCCAGAATCACAGGATCACAGAGATAGCTTGACTCTGAGAAGTTCTGACACAACCAGGATCACAGGAAGGACAGGCTCCAGTCAGATTTAACAAGGGCAGGTAGCACTAGAGTTAACCAGATGGCTGGGGGCAAGCATAAGAAAATAAACAACACAAACCAAGGTCACTTGCCATCATCAGAACCCAATTCTACCATAGCAAGTCCTGGCCTCTCCATCACACCGGAAACACAAGATTCAGATATAAAATCACTTATTATGATGATGATAGAGGACCTTAAGAAAGTCATAAATAACACCCTCAAAGAAATACAGGAGAACACAGGTAAAGAGCTAGAAGCTCTTAAGGAAACACAAAAATCCCTTAAAGAACTTCAGGAAAACACAATCAAACAGGTTAAGGAAATGAGCAAAACCATCCAGAATCTAAAAATAGAAATAGA
>NW_022196899.1:28805395-28852169 GCF_008632895.1 Mastomys coucha | reverse complement strand
AACTTTCAAAAAAAAAAAAAGGGAGAGAGACAGACAGAGACAGAGTGACAGAGACAGAGTTAAAAATAAAATAATGAACCTTTACTTAGCACAATACCCAGGATATGCTATCTTGCCTAAGAACCCACCATTAGCTGTGAGACAAATCATTATTTTATCTTCTACTGAGAATGAAAATAGCTGTCAATATAACTTTATGCTATAATCTGCCATTGGCATTAAGACCCATCCTGATTAAAATGTACATTGTAGAATGGGGAATTGATAAGTACCCAGTAATCTTCTTGGAGATCTGCAGCCCAAGCTGGCCTCAAACTCACTAGTAAGCTGAGGATGACTTTGAACTTCTGATCTTCCTACTTCCCCCTCCTGAGTTCTGGGCTTAGGGATGTACATACCACGCTCAGTTTCTGTGGTGCTGGGGGTTGAATCTAAAACCTTGTGCATGCTAGACAGGCACTCTACCAACATCTTTACTCTCTTCAATAAATATTTAAAGAATGCATGGATGATTGGGTGGATAATTATTCTGGTTTGTTTGTTTGCTATTTTGTTTGGGGCCCAATCTTACGTAGCCAAGGCTGGCTTCAAAATCATCATGTAACAGAGAATGACCTTAAACTTCTGATTACCCTGTCTCTATCTCCCCAGGGCAAGGATAACAGACATGCACCAACTTGCCTTGTTTATGGCGGTGCTAAGTGTCAAACCAGTTTTGTACATGCTAGACAAGCACAAGCATCCAACCAACTGAACTACATCTCCAAACCATAAAAATTACTGAGAACACTAACTTGCTTTTGCGTATGTATATCAACCAATGTGGCTAGCATGACAGTTTCACGTGGTGTCTAATACATTTTTAATGCCAGACATACATAGTCAGGTCTGATGAAGCCTGCCTTTGATCCCAGCACTTGGGAGGCAGCCGCAGAGGCAGGCAGATCTCTGAGTTCAGGGCCAGCCTGGCCTACAGACAGAATTCCAGGACAGCTAGGGCTACACAAAGAAACCCTGTCTTGAAAACAAAAACCAAAAATAAAAACAAAATCATTTTATACAATAAAAAAGAAAAAAAGAAAAAAGAAACATCCCTCCTACAGGAGGGAAGCCCACAGACTCAGGAAGTTTATGAAAGTTATAAGACTCACAAGACCCCCTCCCCATTGTTTTATAAAGAGTAACAGTTGCTAGAGAAAAGAGACTCTTGTAGAGCTGCCTGCATGTTGTGCTGGGAGCTTCACAGGTGCAGATTTTTGTGAGTTGCTACTGACTCAGAGGTCGGCTTCTTGGTGATACAAGTGCCCCAGAGTCACTCATGTTAATGTCAGGAATCCTGATAAAACCATCAGTTCTGCTGGACGGTGGTGGCACACGCCTTCAATCCCAGCACCTGGGAGGCAGAAGCAGGCGGATTTCTGAGTTTGAGGCCATCCTGGTCTACAGAGTGAGTTCCAGGACAGCCAGGGCTACACAGAGAAACCCTGTCTCAAAAAACAAAAACAAAAACAAACAAACAAATTAATTAACAACTGAAAAAAACCATCAGTTCTGCAAGCTACATTTGGGTATACATTTGTTTCTGGTTTATCTTTGGGTCTGAACAGGCATTCGTTCCATAGGCCTTTCATCTGTGGCTTGAACCTGTTGTGCCTTACTGCTCATGATGCTCTTCTCAAGTGTCTCACATTGATAACTTGTACTTGTTCATCAGTACTTAATCAATCCCAGCTACAGAGGCACAGATAGACATGCATGCACACACACCCCTAGTGAAACAAGCGCTCCTGGACTAGTTAGTAAACAACACAGAACACGAGTGCATAGTTACTGGAGAGTGTCCACATTCTGTGGTGCAGATTCCAGTAGAAGGCCTTTTGGTACGCAGGGGACTGGAATGGTTATGAGAGTGGCTTCTCTCTCAGAGACTTGGACATTGTTCCTGCAAACCCATCCTCCTCCCAGGGGAACTCTGCAACATTGTCTTGTGTACCCCAACACATACACATGTGTCTAACAACATCCCGACCTACCACAAAGGAGATTAGGTACAAAGATTATTTAGTGCTGAGGTGCAAAGCAACTAGAAGAAATTCACAGGAGAACAGACAAAGACTAATGAAATGACTAATAATGGAGGGACAGGAAACCAAACCAGCAAAACAAACAGGCAGAGAAAGCAACTGGAGATCAAACAAAGAAGCCTAGTGAACCCTGGGACTGAGTGAGGCACAGACTCACCTGGGGCCACCTGCTGAGCAGGTGAGGGAGGCAGCCTGGGCTGTGTCCTTTTGTGGTCCCAGTTCCTTCTCCTCCACACCCGGAATCGGGTTGGGTGTGGTAACCAGGAAAGCTATGCATGTTGTTTTTACTTGATGGGAAACCCTAAAGTATTTTGTTATCAAGAACCCATAGACTGGGCCAGCGGTTACAACAAAGCAAGATCACAGGAAGGCTGAATTTAAATTCAAAACTGGGAAGCTTATTACATTAAAATATTGCATTATA
Organism: Mastomys coucha; assembly: GCF_008632895.1. Lineage (NCBI taxonomy): Eukaryota > Metazoa > Chordata > Mammalia > Rodentia > Muridae > Mastomys > Mastomys coucha. The sequence continues at coordinate 28,849,661 of NW_022196899.1, read as the reverse complement.
GTAAAACTTATGCTGGCTGTGAAGCTAGGGTCTCAAAGTCGAGGTGAAGTGGCCTTGTGGGGTCCATGAGTAAGTTCATCTTTGTATTCCATTCGCAGTGAAGACAAACCTCCGTGGGGCTAGAGAGTTAGCTTAGTTAGTGGTATGTACAGTAGGAAGCCCTAGGCTGCTTCTCCGAACTAGAACACTCACGGTCTCAGCTCTGGAGAGGTGGAAGCAGGAGGATGAGGAGTTCTGTGAAGTCATGCTTGGTTGCACAGTGAATTTAAGGAAAGCCTGGGCTACATGAAGCTCCGACTCGAAAACTGAAAATATCGTGTCTTTGGAAGTCTGTGTAAATGGACACGCAGTAACAAATGTTTATTGAGTAGATCCTCTACGGTGCTGTGATTTGGATAGGGTGGAATAGATTCACTGTATTTTAGTAAAGAAACAAACTAAAAGTGGTGCTATGTGTATAAAAATGCCTGAACAGACAAGGTTTAGTAACATGTTTCCAAAATGCCTATTTAAGACAATTTGAGATGGGAAGGAGTCATGGGTAGGAAACTATTCAAAGGATTAATCCTCTTTTTTAAAGCTGATACAATGAATTTGTAATTCATCTACAGGGTGTTTTTTATCTTTTGGTTTTTTTTTTCCTATAGTAGTGGTATTTAAATTACATTTTCCTAATGACATTATATTGTCCTGCTTTAATATACTTTTTGTCTTAAGGAGAACACTTTACAAGTAAGTTAAAATCACTTCTATACTGTTCATAGTTAGCCTGTTCTGCAGATGAAATATGTCTTGTGGCTACCAAGCCAGTAGTGAGGCTAATGCAGGGTACTTGGGCAATAGAATCTTCTGTGTGTTTTCAAGAAAAGAGGTACAGATTTGCACATGCCACTTCTTGCAACAAATGCAAAGGGGAAAATCAGCTTGCAAGATGCAATACACACATGAAAGCAAAATCAGAGAACCATGATTTGGTGTCTGCATCCACTCCACTGTTCTAGAAAAGTTGGCAGGTTGTGCACTGAACAGTATCTGCATTGTATGCTTTTGGCAAATGCTGCTGTTTCCATTTTAAACTAGGCTTAGACAGGTGGGATGGCTCAGTGGTCAGGGCACTCCCTGCTCTTTCGAAGGACAAAAGTTCAGTTCCCAGCACTCATGACAAACAGGTCACAGCCACCGGTAACTCCAGCTCCAGGGGATCTGATTCTTTCTTCTGACCTTGTGTGTGTACACATATAAATGTGAGCATACACACACACACATACATATATGTATATATATGTATGTATATATAATTATATACATATTTATATATGTGTGTGTACATGTGTATATAAATTTATATACATATGTATGTATATATATGTGCGTGTGTATGCATGTATATGTGTATACACACACACACACACAAATTTCAGCTACCTTGCAGAGTGATTGTTTTGCAAGCCTGGAAGAGGTAAGTAATGGAAAGCCAAGCTCCTGGACACAGTTTTTAACACTCAATACTTCTTGCTCTTGCTTTATTACTTTTCAAGAGAAACTTTGAAAGCACTTTCTTTGCTCCACAGTGAACAGGGCTTTCAGTTTCTGTATCAGACAATGACAAAGCCACAGCTTTCTTGGCCCCAAGAGTTCTGAGTCCACTTGTGATACTCATGACAAGGGGCCGAGTCCATCTCTGTCCATTCATGTTGACCTTTGCATAGAGCACACCAGAAGGAAGAGCTGAGAGGCTGTGCTGATTAAACATATCCCGTTCCTTCCTCTGAGCATCTGCCGTTCCCCAAGCCTGTCCTGTGCTTTCCCTCCTCAGCTCCTCTACTCAAATCTTGGTCTTCCCCAAATGTCCCCTCCACCCTGTGCTTGCACAGAGAAGCCCTGTGTGTATTTCCCTGGTCAATCCAAATAACACTTCTTGCAGGAAACCTGGCCCAGTTACCCATGCAGTCACTCTATCTAAATCTCCCAGAATCTCTCAGTTCACACAGCACAAGATTGCCTTCTATGCTACACTGTAGACACCCATAGATAACTATTATTTTCCTACATTCTTATGAACTATAATTATTCTAAAATAAAGTGTTCAGTTAAAAAATCATTAATACATTTTTGCTTAATATTTTATTTGTATGGAAAAATATCTTTTAAAGGGAAGGAAGCAAGCAAGTTCATCCCCAGGGGCTTTCTTTTTTTGGAAGTAAAGACCTGCTTTTGATGAAGTGCAAGTGTCCTGGAAGGCTGTGGGGTGAGCATCCGCGTGCACATACGAGTGAGTGGAAAGAGAGGTGTGAGCTGGAGTTTGGCTCTTAGTTTTTCTTCCTGGACAGATCTGGGACAAGTCATTCAGCCTTGCTAAGCTTACCTCCATTTTTCAATCCGCTAACAGAGAAGGAGTCTCTTTGGTGGGCTACTGTCAGAATTAAGTGGTAGAGAGAACATGTTTACATTCCATGAGCCTTTGTATCATGCCAATGGTGGTTGTTATGATGGTAGTGAAGCAGGTACACCAACAGTCTTTGGCCTAGGGGTTGCAGGGGTATAACTCTGGTTTGACAACCTTGTTTCCAGCTTGTCACACTTTAGGATGTGCTGAAGCATTCTTCCTTTTCCATCACTCTCCACAACCCCTCTTCCCCCTCCCCAGCAGCTCCCCAGTGATCTAGGCTGCCCTTTTGGGTAAGACACACAAACAGCTATCAGGACAGAAAACTGAGTCACATCATGAGGCTCAGCGCCAGGGAGTTTGGGACATTAGTTTCATATTCATAGGCAGATGTGTTCAATTCAATCTATGTATGTTCTCATCACTGTCACACTTAAATACCATGCTTATATGGACAAGGATAACCCTGGCTTGGAAATGTTACTTCTTAGAGATGTTAGCTCATGAACTCAGAGACAGCCCACAATGAATTCAGACATATGGAGCTTCATGGGGCAGGCCATGGGAGATCTTTTGGGAGGAGAATGTGAGGAACTTGGTAAGGACAAACTTCACAAGCTGATAAACTAGTGGTAGTAGGTTGGGCATAAGGGACATGGTGATGATGGTTCTGAACCCCCCTTGGATGTCTTCCTGGCTTGGTCTCTACCCTTCCACCTAAGAGGAGAGCAGGATGGAGGGGCTATGTGTCCCCTGTATGAGAAGGCAAGGCAAGGTCAGGAGTTGTTGTCCACCAGCAAGAGCTGAGCTGAGCTGGAGTCCACCTATCCTGTGATAGAACAGAGTGTCCTCAATGCCCAGGCAGTTGATACCCTGTGATGTGCCATCATTTCTGAGATTGAGCTGGGACAGGGTAGACCTTCATTCTGAACCACTCAGGAGACGCACCCTCAAGAGGCCCCAGACAAGGGTGGAGTTGTCATCGCTTTGAAAGGATGATCCAGCCAGACAAACACTATACTGCTCTGACCCTCCCCAGCTGCACTCCAAGACTACAGCCTGGTCAACAACACATCGTTCACACTACTGACCCACACCTCTCCAGGATCCAGCCTCACCTGTGCTGCCCACCTGTGCCCCTGGAATGGCCATGGACGCACGCTAGCCCAGGGTCTCCCCCCTTTCCTCCATGCCTCTCTGCCAACCTGCATGACTGCCCATGATCCCAGAGGAGGTGCTCTCTGCTAGAAGCTGGAATAAGAGGAATCCCCTTTCCCATGGTGACAAGGTCACTCTAGCATGGAGAGATTTCAGCACAAGCCTCTGGCTAGCCAACAGTTTCGCTGTGATATAACTTTTACTTCATAGCTTCTGGTGCTTCTGTAGTACTATGAATTGATGCCCTAACCAAAAAATTTGTTCAGCAGCAACAAGGAGAGGTCCATGTGGAGACCAGCTTGGTGGTTAATACTGGTCGGACTAAGGAATGCAAGCTATATGGGACATGGAGTTTTGTCCACATAGCCTTAACTTGGGCAGACTTTCTCTGTGGTCAGATACTATGTTTCCTCCATGTATAAGTTTCTTACCATGAAATGTGACCACATATCAGCTCTTATTCTCTGATACATTGAAATATGAAGATAATTAACACCAATCTCCCTTAATTTGGTTAAGAGGCATAGTGGTAGCAGTTTTCTTCCATTCTCCCTAAGCTAATAGATTGGATTTATTTTGTACTAAAAATAACCAAGATAGTATTTGGAGGAAGTCAGAGTGGATGGGATGATAAATTATTTATAGGATTTTAAAGCAGCCTGCCAATCTGTTTTAAATGTAGTAGAATCTTAATTTTTTCCTCAGAAATCTATGAAATTCAGCTGGCGTGAAACCCATGACCTCCGAAAGATAGAGCAGAGGCCCAGCCTGTACTGAGCTGTTTCCATGGTCTCCCAGGCCTTTTACCTCTAACCTCCAGCTGACCTTCGCTGGGTCAGGTTAGGGAAGCTGTCTGGGACAAAGTCTGACTAAGACAGGAAAGGTGGAGTGAGGGAGAAGCTCAGATCTGAAAGGCAGTAAAACAAACCACCTTTGGGAGCCATTGTTGCCACTTCAGACTTGTGTTTTGACTAACAGTGTGCAGCTATTGAGCCCCACAGCCTCAGACTATGTGTCTGTTCTTAATAATAATAAAATAAAACAAAATGGGTGGAAATCTAGGGACAGTGAGAGGGAGTTCATGAATACAGTAGGTGAGAGACAAAAGCAGTCCATTGCTGGTGAGGTAATGGTAAGGACTCCTCTGAATAGAAGCAGTTCATCTCCTACTTGCCAGAGCCTTCAGACAAGCGCACTGGACTTACAAGGCTGGCTAGCTGATTCAGTGCCCCAGACGGGTAAGGGGTTTTTTGCTATTGAGAGAAATCTGACATACTTACCATGTTCCACCAGGCCCCCTTCACATCCTTGTTAAGAAAACGCAAAGTATTTTGCAGGTTTTTCTTTTTCTTTTTGAGGTGCTAGGGAATTGAACATCGGCTGTGGTAAGCTGGGTAAGCGCTCTGTCTCTTGGTTATGTTGGTAGCCCTTTTTATGGATTTTTTATTGATTTTCTCTAAAGGCTTCATGGAAGATTTTAATAGTTTCAAATCAAATATCTTCATAAAGGAATGGTTAGAGTATTTCCTTCACTTGCACAAGTTTTTTAAATATAACTACAGCACTCCCGTAGTTAGTAAAACAGGATTGTAAATGTATAATCCAGGTGATAGCTTATGCTTTGAGTTATTTAACATTAGACTTTATTAGAATCCCGGAAATCATTTGCTTTGATGCCCTCCTTGTGCACTCGAGAAAATGGAGGCTCCGAAATGTTAAGGAGCTCATTTGGGATCACAGAATTCATTGCCTCAGAATCTATCTCAGGATTTCTCCTCACCCACAGAGCCTCCACACACAGCCTGTGGTAGCCAGCATCCCTGAGACAAGGCTGGTCCAAGCACTCTCTCTTTGTTCACACTGTAGTGTCTTCAGCAGTAGACAAACTCTCTACAAACTGTGTGAGACTCCAGGTAGATAAACATGGTGTACTCTGACAGCAGACGCTCTTCACTCTTCATGGAGTGAGAAAGTGTAATGGATGTGAGGAGCTGAGGCCTGAGGCGGCCTGAAGCGGCTGGAAGGGCTGACTTGCAGCATTGCTTCCTTTCAGAGCAACAAGCCAGACTTTCTGGAAGGGATGTGAAGCAGAGAAGTCTGCTTTACTTGTGTGAAATACCAGGTCCTTTGATAGAGCAGACAGAAGGCTATGAATCACTAGGGTGGTAGAAGGTAAAACTCTGTTTCATCCTCATAATTAGAAAATTGTGTTAGAAATTGCCTGTGTAAAATAAACTTTCTGCAGTGTTGCAACATGTTAGTGAGATAGGCAGACATGGCTTGCAAAGTGTGAATGGTCTAAATACCTTCAGCTCTTGCAGAAAGCTTTGTTAAGTTCAAATCTAAATGTATGATCCTGTTCCTACCTTGCAGCATGCAGGGGCCAGCTGGCTGGTGGTCTCCTCTGAGGAGCTGTCAGTTATGTTGATAATATTGTAAATTGGGTCTTCGTTAAATGCAAGCTTGTTTTAGGATGTTGCTGTTGGCTCTGGATTTTGTCATTACTGAGGGAAGAATGGAACAAACAAAAGGACATGGGATAGAAATAAAACATCAGATTATTTTAGTTCATTGGAGTAACTTTGTCCTCTTTTTGTGTAGACTGTCAAACCCACGGTGAACCAGGCATGCACTGCTCATAAGCAGGTGCTCTCCTACACAGGTCTGGGAGTGTACAACATTGTCTGTGTTTGCTTTCTAAACTCTTCTTTGTGGTGATAGTTTTAAAAGTGGACCCCTACATACACCTAGTGGAAGTATTTATTGAGTCTATTTCTATATCATTTTATGCAATTCCAGGGGCACAACTAATATAATTAAGATACATTTTCTAATATCCCCTGAAACCCAATTCTCACCCAACTTTCCTAATATGTATTTGATAACACACATAAGTCTTGGTTGCTTTGTTAAAATCTCACAGGCTGGGCTGGAGAGATGGCTCAGAGGTTAAGAGCACTGACTGCTCTTCCAAAGGTCCTGAGTTCAAATCCCAGCAACCACATTGTGGCTCACAACCATCCATAAAGAGATCTAACAACCTCTTCTGGTGTGTCTGAAGACAGTTACTTACACATACTTACATATAATAATAAATACATTTTTAAAAAATAAATAAAATCTCATAGGCCAAAGCAATCCCTCCTCTTTCTACCTCTTTACATAGGATTGCGAACAGTGGGCCTCTTCTCCTGTTCTCGTATTAGATTGTTTCCTGGTAGCAATTTAACTCTTTATTCTTTTCCCTCTAGTTATGGAAATTACAAGTTGGGCCTACAGGTTAGATTTAAGTCAACCGAATGAAAAATTGGAAAATATTGTCATAGAAGACCTAAAGATTCCAATTATAGTATGTGTTCAAGAAAAAAAAAAGGAATGTTTGGGCATAAATGCCTGTGGCCAGAATCTCAAACTGGTTTTATTTATCCTCATTTATAATTGCTTCAAATAGGAAACAACACAAATGTCTCTCAACAGGAGGACAGAGAAACTGAATGAACAGCAGAATACTACTTAGCACTTAAAAAGGGATCAACAATCGATAAATGCATCAATATAGACCAATCTTAAAAGCACTGAGAAACTGTTCTCCAAAACACTCATACTATAATAAAACCAAATTATTTCAAAATTTTAAAATTGGTAAGTTAACCTGAGGTGTTAAAGATCAGAACAGGCAGCACAGCTAGCCACAGAAGGTCCAGAGGGAACCTGGTGGGCCATGGGAAGGCTCTGTGTATTGATTCAGGAATTGTGACAGGTATATGGATTCCTCAGAACTTACTGTACTACTTTGACCTTTATGACAGGCACATGGCACTCTGATGAAAGGAAAAGGCAGTGAATTGCCATACCTAATATTGGCTTTCTTTGGACACTCTGAAAACAGCCCAATTTGTTTCTTTTTGGGACAAAATTATACTTAGCCTTCTGAACTCAAAGGTTGTTTCCTTTGAGTTGCAATTGCTGCAACATGGGTTTCTGAGAGGGGAACTGAGGCAGAGGATGGACAGGCAGCATGGAGGGTCCTAGGCACTGGTCAGCACTCGGCTCCATGGGATCAGCTCACCACCACCGCCACAGGACTTGAAGACAGGAAGTTTGCTGCAGCATTTTGTCCTTATGATCACCAAAGAGACCACAGTGTCATTGATACCAAGGAGAGTACTCTGTGTGGCAAAGACTGCTACCCAGAACTTCTACTACATTGGTGGCTATCTTTGCAGGAAAGAAGGATGCAAAGTCCAGGACCTTATAGCCTGTCTTCACATGGGTGGTGAGATGACATCATGAACTCTTTAGCTTCACGTTGCCCCATAAGTGAAGGCCCTCTACAGATGGACTGTCTGGCTTCCTTGCCTCTCTGGGAGACCTTGGCCCCCACATCACTATATGCATGCAAATGCTTTTGAGATGAACCTGGTTCATGTGACCCTGTGGTAAGTGCTTTCTATGAAGTCATCTTTCTATGAGCAACTCCATGGCCACAGAGCTATAATCCTCCCAAATTTTCATCTTACAGAGAAACAAAACAATGGGTTGCTAAAATGTGGACTGAATGAAAGCCTGTCCTAAGGTTGAACAAGAAAGCAAATGAGTAGGATCTTATCTCACCATTAACTAAATGGTTAGAAGAGGCTAATTCTCTACAGTTTCACAGGCTTCGAGTCATGCAATCTCTTGATTTACTCTTTTTTTTTCTTTATCCAGAATGTATTTGAAAAGGCTTAAAAGTACACACAGTTCCAAAGAGAAAAATTAAAAGCTAGACAAATAAAGACAAGAGAGAAAGAGAGAAAAAAATAAAACCTTAGAGTGGTAGGAACTTGTCTAAAGTCCTGGAATGGCAAGGTATGGGTTGTAGGCACAGATATGGCCCTGAACCTACTGTGACCTCTTCATCAAAAGAAGAACACACCAGAGTCCCCAGGAAGCAACAACCCAATGAGTGGCTCCTTTGAAGGACAGGAGGCGATATCTCAGCTTTCTAGTGAGTTGAGATCCTAAGGGCCTCCCATTGAGACTTCAAGAGTGTGGCAAAGTCTGCAATTGAATTTGATCAAGGCACAAATCACACAGAGACCTCCCATGTCTGCTGTGTGGTCTGAGCTTAGCCTAAGTCCATCAGACTTAAAGCAAATGAGTAGGCAGCTGCTCCCATCCCAAATTTTTCCTTGGGCATGTTTCACTTGAATATTTGTTAAGATGTGGAAGGCAAAGGTTTTTTAAGGTTCTGTTCTTTGACAAGGGGCAATATGAGGACTTATCTTTATTGAGCACTTAGTGTGTATCAGGCATTCTAAGCACTTGCTGTGTACCATTAGCTGGTGCAATCTCCATGGAAACCGCATGATACCATTGTCTTCATTCTTCAAAATGAGATAGGTAAGGAAGCAAAGGAAACTAAAGGTCAGATGGTTGGGATACCAACTTAGGCTGTCTGGTTTCGCTGTGTTGAGGGGATTATACGAATAAACTCAATGTGTTCCTGGTTAATGGCCAGTCCTAGACTAGGAAGGCTCACCCTTCCTCAGATTTGGCAGATGGCCCCACACCCAGCATACACAGGCAACACTAAGTGGTCCTAATGCTCTTTTTTTTTTTTTAAAGAGAACATAAACTTGGAAGGGAGCCAGAAGGGTAGAGGAGATAAGAAAGCAGTTAGAGAGGAAGGAATGGGAAATTCTCAACAAAAATAATTATCAAAAGGGAATAGCCTAAAGGCATATAACTGAAAAGACACAACCATTATGTAGTGAAAAGCTACACAGGACAGTATTGCCATCGGTGGTCACTCTGTTCAGTGACACACTGGAACCACTTATTACTTTCAAAGCAGTACCCACTGAGTTGAAGCCACTGAGCTGATCTCCATGCCCTCTCCATTCTGCCACCTCTATAGCAGTAGAAGTTGAAAGTAGGTGAGCCCAACCTTCAGGTGATCAACCTCTTTAGAAGTTGTGTGTGAAGTCGTGGGGACTTTCTTTGCTAGGCTTATTTCCCTTAACATCCTGACCTCCAGACCATCTATGCTGTTACATATGACCAGAGTTCACTCTTTTTATGGCTACATAGTATTCCATTTCATACACATACCACATGTTTTGTGAGTTCATCAGTGGCGGACACATAGGCTGTGTACCTTTATTTATATAGCAAATGTGTCTATCTTCAGTAGTTATCAAACAACTGTTTGTGATACAGCCTCAAGAACTTCACGCTAACTTACAAATCATCTTCCATCCACTGAAGAGGGTTTGAGCCCTAACTCTTCTCAGAGTACAGCATTTGGACCAGTGGTATCTACATCTATGTTCCTGCTGGGCTGGGCTGAGTGTGAACAGTTTTAGGCCTAGGACAGACAGGCTCAACTCCTATAAGCCAAGGTCATCTAAAGGCCATCCTGGGGTAGATGAGAGCCTATAGGAAAAAAAAAAAAAAAAAAAAAAACCCAAAAGTCTCATTGACCGTAGTTTCAGGTTAGGTGATGTACTCAGTGATCATTGATGACATCTAAGTTCTAACCTAAGAGCAACTTGTCAATGTTCTGCCAGTGACTAGTTGACATCTTCTATAGTTATCCCTGAGAATGACCTGAGGGTTTGTCCTGACTTGTAGTCACCAATCTTATGCCTCCTTCCTCCACTGCCTCCACTGCCTCCTCTGGCCAAAAGAGATCAGGTGATGGGGCTTCCACAAGAACAGCCCTCTGCTAGGCTTCAGGAGTGATAGTGCCTCCTGTTGTTCCTTCAGGAGGCTGGACATGTTCCGTTTGAGCTGTACATTAAACAGAAAATTTAGAACATAGTTTTGCAGTGGTGCATTTCAAAAATAAAAAATCAGTAGCCTTTGGAGTGAAAATGGTTGGTTTATGGGTTGCTCAGATTCTACAGCAGTGAGACATGAATTATTTTTAATCCATATTTTTAAAATGTGGAAACTAGAGTCTATGGCCCACTGAGGTGATATCCAGACTCCCGTGAGCCGTTTGTTTGTTTGGTTGGTTGGTTGGTTTGGTTTGGTTTTCTGGTCATAGAGGTCACGTATCTCTGAGGTGATGTCACCCACATGTGTGGTCTGCCTCCCTCCCCCTCCTAAAGCCCAGCACCCCCCACCCCCACGCCATCATCATGGGGTAATAATCACATCTCAGCCTGTAGAATCAGGGATAATCAAAGCATTCACAACAGGGAACACTGGACCAGAGAGTGTGGAATGTGTACTGACTCTCCCACTGGGTGGCCAAGAAGCCAATCACTGGACACCTGCCTGTGTCCTGAAGATAGGTGTTTCTTTTGTGCCATTTTGTGATGTATGCATTTTAAGAAAAGTACTGTAAAACCTTGTCAAAGCTCTTCCTCTGCACCATGTGCTCATTTGGATTATTGAAAGGCGAGTGAGTGCTCCAACTTGTGCCTCTTCCCCATGTCAACATACCTCTCAAACCAGACTATAACCTACAGAAAAGCAGTAGAAATGGATGGTTATTCGATTCCAGGAGACCCAGGGGAAAGCAAGTCACCTTTGCTAGGGTTAACTTTCTCAGAATCAGATATTGGTTCAGGCTAACAGCTACAATTTCAGGTCCCCCTCAGGCCGCCAGCAGGGCAGTGTGAGAGGGAAGGACGATGCAGAGATAGCCTGCGCTTTCTCATGCAGTTCTCTTTACCTCCAGCGTGGCTCGGATTCGTGGGGCGGCTCATCTGTTTGTTTCCCAGGAGTGTCCTCCTCTTCAGGTACAAGCGACTTGTTGTTCCTCCATCCCGTCTGCCTCCTTGGTGACAGACAGATGAGAACAGTGCCCTGTGCTCTGGGACTCTAATGTGATCTGGGTTGAGCTGGTGGTGGGAGGGAAGAAGAGGAGGGGGGATGTGGATTCGTTGGGGGGAGGTAAGGGGAAGTTAACGCTGAGGAAACCAGTCTTTCTCAGAAGAGAAAGTCTGCTAGTGTTTTGCAGGTCAGGCCTGCTCTCGTAGCTGTTACAATGTTGATCTAGTCACAATTCAGGAGATGTTAGCACCTCAGTAGGAAACCGAGCAGAGGAAATGGAGAACTCTGTATTTTTCATCTGCTATAACAACTTAGAAATAGTATCAAGACGGCTGGGGGAGGGCTCTGAGGCTCTATGTTTTCAAATAGGTACAGGAATGTTGAAAGTAGTCAGGTTTCAGACTTAGAGCTTTCAGATCCCACCAAATGACCTAGAAGCTAGACTGTATACTAATTAAACTCTGCACCAGGGGAGGCGATCTCCAGATACATATTAAGCAGGAAGAAATTGAGGCAAGGAGATCAACGACTTGTCTAGATTCCTGTGCTAATGTCACTGGCAGGGCTGGGAACACCCTGCATCTCATCTGATCTGAGGCTTGCCTTACTAGCCACTTCCCAGACACTTTTCTGACACTTTGAACTCAACGCTCAGCCTCGGACATTCCCATATCCCACTGGCTGCCACTGCTTGACTTTTCAACATTTACAGAGCAGGTGTTGTGAGAAGTCACAGGTGTCTTAACAAGTATCTCTTCTAAAGACCTGTATCTACTATGTGCGTCTCCCCATACAATACTTACCCAGCCCTGCCCTGTAAGTTAGCAACTCAATGTTGCATAAGATGCTAGGAACTACAGATTCAAGGAGACGCCCACAGAGGAAAGCTGAGCTCCTTAAAATCCTGTTTCCTAGAGTCCCTGACTGTGCCCTGTCAGCTTCCTCGACTTGGACCCATTTCAAACCATGCTTCTTTCTTTCTTTTACATTTTCCCAGAAAGAACCGAAGGCAGCCCGTCTTGACTTGGTAAGTCAAGACGAACAGAAACACAACTTGTCTTGCAAATTCAGAGAGGAGAAATAAGATCAAGAAAGTGTCAGGCTGTGGTTAGGAAGGTGGGGGAAGAAGAACAGGGCACCCTCTGGGCCTCACTCGTAGCATTACCAGGTGTCTCTAAATGAGACTGTCATCACCTGAGGCAGTGTTTCAGCTTTCCAGACGCCTGCCTGTTCAAGAGAGAAGGCCAGAGTGTTCCAGTCCCTGATGCAGCCTTTCTGCATAGGCATTGGGTGGTGTCCCTCCATGCCTCTGCCTTATTCTGTTGTCATGCAGACCCCATCCTGCTGCGGGGCCAGGAGTTCTGCCTCATCATATCCACGTCACTTGAGCAGTAGCCTAACACACATGAGGAGAAGCATCCCTTCCATGTTTGTTTCTATGTGTGAGAGCAATTGAAGGACTGCTGACAATGGTTCCATTTCTTGAAGATGTCTTGAACACTGTGTGGCCTGAAGTTTGTGGAGAAAGAAGACTAAGGAGCCCTGGTCTTTGTACCTTACTCACACATTTAGCAAATCTCTACAATGGATCCCATTTCGAAGATGTGAGGGTTTGGAAATTCTCGTGGAGCTGACAATGTAGTTGAGACACAAACGTGTGGAACAAACTGTGATAAAATTCAAGGCACCTGAGTGAAGAACTGTGTTCAGAGATGGCACAGCGGGAAGACCAGAAAGGCAATGTGAGGAAGGATGAGGAAGGAGTTCCATGTGGCGTTGGCTTTGGAGGGTGAGTGGGCAGAGAGTCACTGGGAGGGAACAATTCAGTAAGAAGGAACAGAACCGTGTGACACTACAAATGAAACCATGCCAGAAAGACCGGGATGCTCAGAGATGTGGGCGGAGCACTTCTCTGGCATGCAGGAAACCCTGGCACTGTTAATTGGGCATGATGGTGTATACACCCGTCATTTCAGCACTGGATGCAGGAGAATCATCCCTAGGCCAGCCTTGGCTGCAATATGAAGCCTAAGACCAGTCTGAGCTACACAAGATCCTGCCACAAAAACCAAATAAGCCCATGTGCAGACACGGATAAAATAAAGTAACTTATGGGAAGGCATATGCTTTCATAAAGAAGAGTGGAGAGTTTTGAGGCGGAGGGCCGGGAGAGCAGGCATGTTTCAGAACCACTATGTGGATGTCCTGGAAGGCAAATTGCTCCGTGGAAGCAGGCAAAGTAAATGATTTCATGACTATTTTCTTTGATCCTGGGGGTAAGAGTCCTTCGAAGCATTTACCTTGCAAAGGCCATAAAATCACATCAAGACGAATCATGCACTGTCACTCCCTGAGCCTCGGGCTCCGATGGGCCTGATGCAATGCTAAGGTTTACTGAAATTTCAGGTCATCAGTGCGGGAGAGAAATCATCTTAGCAAACACAGCCATTTGTGTGGGACTCCAGATGACCCACAATCAAAGTCTGTGTCAAGGAGAGGAGAGGCGAGGCTCGCAGGCAGCGGCACAGAGCCTTCCTGTACCCCAGAAGCTTCACTGGGCTGTGTGGGGGCCCATTGTGCTACACCCAGGACAGTCATAGCTTGAGACACCTTCTGCAGGGAGTCCTGGAACCTTAGCCATGCGCGACTCTCCTGGTTGAGGTAGTTTGTGTTTTTTGTCCCCAGCATAATGCAGCCAGGCACTTAGAGGCACATTTTCAGCACAGTGTGTAGGGATTTAGCCACACACCTCCCATTCGAGTTAATGGAAATCCTGCCAGGAAATCTCCATGCTGAGCTACACTGAAAATTCACCCCTGATTGTTGTTTGATTTGTTTCACCTGTGTCTTCCTCTATTCAGTGGCGCTGAGGATCTTTGCTGCCTCCTGAGTGGCAGCTAGAGCTCCAGGCTGGGCCTCAACCTCATGTAGAAGCAAGGAGCCATGGAGGAGTCAAAGGCTCAGGGACTGGGAGGGCTGGGCTGCTATATCTACAGCTATATTGGTTCCAAGAAAGCCAATCATCTCCTGGATGGGACTCTTTGGACAGAAATGCCTGTATGATCAGAGTTTACTTTTCCTGTTTTCAGTTCAGAGTGTAAAAAATGTAATGTCTTGTCTAAGTAGGAGACCCCAAGTCACCACCTGGACATCAGGATGTAGAGAAGCCCAGTCTAGTCAAGTCCTCATACATAGAGAGAGCCTCAGGAGGGAACAGTTTCTCCCCTGGAAGCATCCACTGAATGGAGGGCAGAGATTGTCCCTGGAGGGTCTTCGTGGCTGTGGATCTTCTCTAGGTTCTAATTTAACAGTCCCCTTTACATTAGCCTGCTTTGTCTTGCCAGCCTACACCATGTCATGCTCATTACTAGTTTTCCCTCTTTGTGGTACTGGAATGTGATCACCATTCCCATGTGCAGGGGTGACACCAGGACTCAACTGATGTGATGCCTCAGTCCCTGGCTACCGTCATAGATCTGCTGTGGTCACCCAGTGCCACTCAGTTTTCTCACCTCTCACATGTTTGTGGGTGTTGACCAATAAATGAGACCAAAGGAGGGACCCCTAAATCCTCCATAAGCACCTTCATGCTTTCTACCCAACCAAGAACTTGGAAAGTTGGGTTGATTCAGGGTAGAACTTGCTTTACAGCCTCCTCATAAAAGCATGCTTAAGAGGGTGTGCTTCAGAATCAGAATGCCAGGGCCAGTAGCCACCGTAGGCAGGCCCTGAGCAGATTGGTCAAGGCCTTTGATTTCCAGGCCTTGGTTTCCCACCACGGTAGCTGGGAGATGATTATGGAACTGTGAGACAGACGCTGTGGTAAAACTCAAGTGAGAGAATACATACAAAAAGAAAATACCTGTGTGTTTCCCTTACAATACAGGCTCAAAACTGCCTTTGCCTCTGCAGCTCCCCAAAGGGTGCAGGGTTTGCAAACAGAGGCAGAAACCTTGTAGAAAGAACTTGGAGAGCTACCATTTTCTTTTTTCATTCTCTGTGTTGTCTGATTCTTTATTTTACGTGTTTTTTCAAAAATTTGTTTGTGTGTTAACTAAAAGGTTAGTTGGGCACTTAAATTTAGCTCCACTAGTGTCAGTAATAAGTAAAGTTGTGTGCATAGCAGTCTAGAGTTCTCTTCTAGCAACCATGAGGGAGGCCCCAAGGGTATGCTGCCCTGATATCACAGGTTGGGAAACTAAGTCTCGGGATGGTAAAGGGCTTTCCATATCATTCATCTAGTGTGTCTTGAAACAGAGGTTTCAAGTGTTCTTCAGTCAAATATAGTATCTTTTATACTTGAAGGGGAAATATAAAATGGACAGAAAAATCAATAGAATTTCTGAGAAGCAGAGCAGTCTCCTCCTGATGCTTCCCTCAAGCCAGTGGCCTTGAACTTGAAGAAGTTTAATGGGAAATGAGTTGGACAAATCCAATTCTCACTCTTTAGGTGCATTTATTTTCCCTGGCACAGTTGCATCTCAAAGTCTACCAAGAAAGATAGAAACAGGAGAATCCTACCTTTGTCTTCCAGAGGAATGGTTGCTCATTGCCATAAATTATTTATTGATTAAGAAACCAGTTCTGTGAGTACAGGGTCCCCAATGAAGGAGCTAGAGAAAGGACCCAAGGAGCTGAAGAGTTTGCAGCCCCTTAGGACAGACAACAATATGAACTAATCAGTCCCAGGGACTAAACCACCAACCAAAGAGTGGGACTAATTGCTCCAGCAGCATATGTATAGTAGAGGATGGCCAAGTCAGTCATTAATGGGAGGAGAGGCCCTTGGCCCTGTGAAGGTTCTATGCCCCAGTGCAGGGGAATGCCAGGGCCAATAAGTGGGAGAGGGTGGGGTGGTAAGCAGGGGGAAGTGGGAGAGTACAGGGGTTTGTTGTTGTTTTTTGGATTTTGGGTTTTTTGGGTTTTTTGGAGGGGAAACTGGGAAGGGAGATATCGTATGACATGTAAATAAAGAAAATATCTAAAAATAAATAAATAAATAAATAAATAAATAAATAAATAAATAAATAAATAGAAACCAGTTCTGTATAGGGATATACTAAAAAGGAGAATGAAAAATGAAGAGAAAAAAAAACTGTCTAAACTGACCACACATACATCCTGAAACTCATTTTCATCTCTTCAAGTTAAGGACTTAATGCAATTCCACAACGCAAATACCTAGACCAACAAAGGCATGAGGCCAAATGGGACAGCACTGAGGGAGTTAGACCACTTAATTGAGTCTCTGGAGTTCTGTGGAGGACTTGATTGTTCCAGCTGCCAAGCTCAAACACATCTGACCTTTTAGGGAAAAAAATCATCTATGAAGTGGATGGTGCTGACCTCTTGGCTTCCCGGCTAGTCAGGACTCTTCCTTGGCCTGCAGCTCTAGTAGCTGTCACAGGCTTCTCACATAGTTAGCACCTGGGAGACAGCAGGTAAATGACACTGGGTGAATCAGCTGAGGCGAAATGACAGGTACACATTAGTTGGGGTCATAGTGGTGGCAGGAAATTTCTAAAATATCCTAAATGGCTCTGTGGCAGAAGTAACTGTATTTAACCAAAGACCTAGACCATTCTGTGACTTCAAGAAAGGTCTCACAATCTAAATTAAGATGGAAAGGAGTGGGAGGTATAGATTCTTAAAAAAAAAAAAAAAAAACCTGGCTCTCCTTTCCCCCAGAAGCCATCAATGGTCCATAGCACCTCAGCTGGGAGGGAGGGCTCATAAGTGCAATATATTTTTATTAAAATGAAATATAAAAACTTTATAAAAGTTGGCCCTTGCCCCACTGTGTTCCAGCTATTGGAATGCCATCACCACATCGCTCATAAACAACAGCAGTGTCCTTCTCACAGTTCTGGAACTTAAGAAGTCTAAGATGAAGATCTCAGCCCATGACTGGCCTTCCTAGCTGGACTCTCATCAGACTCCACCTCGCAAAGATACCAAGTTCAGTCCTACAGTTTCCACATAAGGATACTGGGGCCCAAAAGGAAAGCAATGGTCTGACAGCACAGTCACTAATGGTCTCTGTGGTCCTGGCATCCATGAATTTCCCAGCAGTACCCTGGTGAGTTCCCTTCTGGGTTCTCTGTCCCTGCTTACAACCTCCCCATTACCTGTCATAGACCCATTAAACACTTCAGAGTCATTTTTAGTATCCCTCTTTCCCCCCCAATCCAAAACTTTTGCAAACACATAAATATATATACACATACATATATATTTATATCATATTTTAACATTCATCCTCTCTTTAAAATATATGTATTGAACAACACCTGCTCTATGTTAGGGGTCATTCCAGACACAAGAAGGTGAACAAGGCCATCCTATGAGAAAATATAATATCATAAGAAGAAAAAGAGTTGGCTATATCAGAGAACTCTAGCTACCCTAGAGAGACTTTATCTCCATGAAGGAAAAGTTCAGAACAATATCCATCTGTGATCCCAGCACTCATGAGGCAGAGGCAGGAGGATTGCTACAAGTCAGAGGCCAATAGGGTCTACATAACAATTTCCAGGTGGGCCAGGTCTTTATATGGATACCCTATCTCAAAAAGCTGCAAACCTCACCCCCAGCCGTGTGCATATGGGCTGTGTTAATTGGACTGGGGGTGGTTATTAAGGATTACAAAGTAGTAGGATGTCATGCTCACTCCAGGAAGATGCTCAGTCTCTCAGTCCCTGCCTCTCTCTCCTTTCCAAAGGCACAATGATGGTTAGGTTGGTTGTAATTGTCAACTTGAAACAACCTAGAATCATCTTTGAAGAGAGTCTTAGTGAGGGATTGCCTGGATCAGGTGGACCTGTGAGCCTGTCTGTGGGAGGTTGTCATGGTTACACCGGGGATGGGAAGGCCCACTCTGGGTTTAGTTCTAGACTGCCGATATGTAGAGAGGGAATTGGGCTCAAGTAGTGTGGGTGCCTCTAGATGCTTGGAGATGCTACATTGATCTTCTTGCAGTGATGGACTCTAACCTGGAATTGTAAACTAAAATAAGCCCCTCCTCGCCTCCATCCCTCTCTTTCCTCCTCCCTCTGCTCTTTCTCACACACAAAGCCATAAACCAAACCAAACCAAATGAGATAATATCCAATATGCAGATAGGTATTTAGTAGGTGCCATAAAGGCCTGGCTGTCAATAGTCAAGCTGCTGTCTTCATGATTTCTCTTTGGTTCCTTTCTTCCTACTTCCAAGAATATGCTGCTGGTACTAAATTCTTGCTGTTCCCTGGCTCTTATTCTATGACAGACCATTGCACACTATCTCTGATCTTATTAGCTCTCAGGTCAAGAGATTCAGGATTTCTCGTACCAAGAGGCAAATACACCCTCCTAGTAGGAAGTGTGGAAGTCACTTTGAGAATTCTTATGTCACCTTATATAGTAGATCTTTATCATTGGGTGGGGCTTAGGCTTTCCACTTGCATCTCTAGACAAGGTGGGAGATAAGAAACAGTGTTTAGAACATTTCTGCTGATCGAGCCTAGCCTGGTTGGGAGTTGATCTGGAGCCCTGATGAGTGGAGCCTTGGTAAGCTGCAGCTGGGAGCAGAAGATGAAGAAGGAAGGGACCAAACTGGCCCAGCTGCTTGTTGCTAAGATATGCAACAATGCCATAGCACTCAAAACCAGTGAAGCGGGAACAGACCAATGAGTGTGTGTGTGTGTGTGTGTGTGTGTGTGTGTGTGTGTGTGCATATGTGTGTGTGTGCACGCGTGCGTGCGTATGTGTGTATGTGTGTGCATATGTGTGTATATGTGGGTGTATGTGTGTGTATGTGTGTGTGTATGTGTGTGTGCATATGTGTGTGTATGTATGTGTATGTGTGTATGTGTATGTGTGTGTATTAATTTCTTTACCTTCAGAATTAGCATCCTACTTTCTTTTGGCCCCGAAGCAGTTAAAATGAACATGGCATTGGAGAGAGCTGCAAACACTGGTTCTCATGAAAGAAATGTGAAGTGGCTCTGACATCGCCAGCAGTTACCTGACATACATCTTTCCCACAGTGTTTTAACAAGCGAGACTATTTTTGGGGAAATTCTTTGCCTTGAACTAAATTTATGGCCTTAAAGTCTTTTCTTCTACTTGTCGTGTGTGCATGCTCCAACGGTCCAATTTATAACTGGCACCTCTACTACCCACCGGCATATCGGTTTCATCTCCCAGAGGAAGAGAAAACCAGACCCTGTGACTAGTGAACTGCATTGAAAATCTAGTCTAATGCTGACAGATAAATGCACTAATTTTCTCCTGCAACCCGTTCTGCATTGCAGGGTGAACCTGCTTCTAACAACTCCCTCAAAAGGCTCTGTAACCCGTCCAAAGGATGATGTCAACTGGTACAAGGACCCAGGTCAGCCTGCATCATAGGTAACAGTTACCTCAGTGATAAAGTTACCAGGCAGGTTTTGAATGAGATTGTGTTTTTAAATGAAAGGCTGGCTGGAAACGTAGACTTGGACCAAGCATTAATAGGGGAAAATTTGAGACAAACAGAGGTTGACATTTGGTTTCTTTGTGGTGTTCAACAAAGGTCAGGGAAGGTTCTAGTACAGAAGGGACCCAAGTTTCCATCGAAGAGTCAGTGGTGTTCCACTAATATGCCAGTGTGCAGTTTAGACAAAGCGAACTCTAGGCCTAGGCAGGAGCAATTTCATGGCTTGGGGACCCTAGTCACTCCACTGGAACTGGTCCCTTAATTTGGGCAACACCCTGGGCAGTTGAAGCCATGCATAATTTTATTCTGAGGAAGAGGTAAATCCCCTTCCATCCCCTCCCCCATGCCAACTGTTTGAATCAAGTTGGGTGGTGGCTGATTCTTAAAGAGCAGACAGGGAACCCAGAGAGCCTCTGAAATGAATGTTATGTTCCCCCACTTTTGTCCGCAGAGCCATGGCTGTGGAGGCAGCTCATGAATCCACCAGAGCCCAAATGGCAACCTCATTCCCATTATCCATCTGCTCTGCTTCCTCACAAAGGTTTAAGTGCAAGATTGATTACGCATGTCGGACCATGTGAAGTACCTCAGAGTGAGGACAGGAGGACTGTCTCTCACTCTGGACAAAAGAAAGAAGTTGGACACCCACAAGATGAATGGGGAAAATGCACGCACCAAGTATGCATGAGGTACCTGTGGTGTTTTGTTTGGGGTTTTTATTTTTCTTGTTTTCAAAAAAAAGTGTGAAAATCTCCAGATTTGAAATACTTAAGTTTAAAGTACCTACATGAGTTGATTTTTAGAATAAGTTCGTTAAGTACACTTCAAAAGGAGGATCTCTAATAGTTAGCTATGTCCTACAAAAAGCCGGCTTTATACAGAAAAAGGGAAAGAATTTTAATGGTACACATCTAAGATGACAATATCCACTACTAAAAGAAAAGACCAGATCATTCGTCCAAATGAAGAGTTTATCGTTGGTGCACAAACAAACTTATAATGTCTTCAACTTTAAAAGGATAACAGCGGCTTGGACCTGGCTAGGGCAACTGGTACCAAAAGTGGGCCACACACTATCGGCAAGGGGAACAGCATGAGCACACTTTCTCTGCTGAGTTGTGTAGAACTTTGTGCAGAGAGAGCTGGTTCCTCTCTGTGAGCACCCTTAGCAGGAACTACTGTTTCACTGTGACCCTTTGAAAAAGAAAAGCTGCTGCTTGTTGATGCTCCTTACGCCAGAGCACTGCAGAAGGGTCGTCTCTCCTCCTTCTTCATCTTGAAACAGCACTTGCTTCTACACCACCTCCCCCCCCAACCCCCGCAAACAGGAAGTTAGAAAAATCTCTTCACAGAAGTTGCAGGATTGCCACAGACCATCCTGAGGAGGTTTTCCCAGGCTTTTCTTGAACTGTGAAGGGGAAGAGGTGCTCCTTAACCCCGCCCCATCCCGTGATTCACATGACAATCCCTATCTCTGAGAAGTTGAGGTTCACCCTGGCTGGCACCAGGCAGAGAGCTGCAGAGGCCCCGGTGTGTAAAGAGCATGAGATTTTACACTGCAGACACTCTGCAGAGGTTTGTGGAGTATCAGGACTGTTCTGTGATAGTTTCTTGCTTTTGGTGTTGCTGCCACTTTATTGGCTTTTGTTGAGTGGGGGTTAATTATGTTTTTAGATGGGTGTCATTCATAGCCTTAGGGTGACCTCAGAGATAGAGCCAGATACACCAGCCATGGATGATGTAGATAAGTGGCTAACAAGTCTGACATGCCTTTGGTATAGACAAGAGTGCATTCATTTCTGTTACCTAAAGAAATCGTTTTACTTAATGTTTTTTGAAGTTTTTTTTAATTTCTCATTCTAAACTTACTCAATTTGTTAAATTTTTCATAACAACAACAACAACAAAAACCAAACAGAGTTTAGGAAGAAATCTGGATTGCCATGCACCCTGAATCTTCAGTGATTTTAAAGTTTCACCAGGGGGCGCTCCCACTTCACAGCCCAGAGGCAGGAAGGACAAAGGACCACAGCCGTCTCACGGTTAACTTATGGGCATACACAGTCTTGTTTGCATTTTCAACTCTTCTCTTCTCTCTCACACTGTATAAAAAAGCCCAAGTGAGCCTATGCATGCCTCCCTTAAACACTGGAGCACAAACTAACACCACCACAAAATTAGCAAACTCAGACAATTGTGAATTACATTGCTCCTGGCACAGGCCACGGAGTTATTTGAAATCTGTATTGAATTTTTGGTTGTCAACATCAGTATAAGAGTACATTAACATAGGATATCAAAAAATATGTCTCTGCTGGGCCACCCTGGGGCGAAACCTGTGGTTGCTCTGCATTGGTCTCTGGGTGGTACAAGCTTTTTCACCCTCTGTGGTAAATCTTTTGGTAAGCCCAAGTCGAAAGAAAATGCAGAGTCAGGAAATAAGACTAATTAAAGAAAACTCCCCAAGGACAACTCAGTGACGGAGCCTGAGAAGGAATTAGTCCCGAAGCCTGCTTTTCAGTTCCTGTGTAAGTTTCATATACTAAGAAGTTTGAAGATCGTTTTGAACACATGATTTAGGCAAACAATAAATAGAGCATTTCTTGTGGGAAGGAAATAAGGTATTTCAAAGTCAGAAGGGAGAAAGCACTAGTGAGCCAAGGGTAGAACCCCACAGAGCCCTCTGGCCTGCAGCCTCACACTGATCCGGACCCTTTGGGGGTTTGGATTTCTTTGCTGTTGGCAAAACACAATTCCTGCTTCAAAGAGAAACGGCCTTAAGAAGGCCTGTTCCAGAAGACTCAGAAGACTTCTGGGGCACCAAATCACTCTTACAAAACACCATTTTGATGAGTTTAGTACAGATTAATGAAAAACATATGGATTAAATTTTTCTTTAAAATTGCATTGGTTCATAACATGAGCGGAAGGGGCTGTTAAAAGGCATCCCCAGACTTGCAGAGCTCCAGACACTTTAGCAGATGCTTCCCAGGCAAGATACAGCTCCCAGTCATTGTTGTCCATAGAGGACATGGATTCTGCCCCTCTGCCTTAGGCTTGGCAAACATCAGTGGGTAGTCTGATCAGAACTTCAGCGTTTATTCCGCAAAGGTGAAAACCTCCTTTTACTCACGTGTCCCGGGAGTATGTGTTGTCTGATTGAGAGGCACAGCCTCTCAAGTAGCTGAGAACTTCTCCAAAAATTATTCATTCTTTTCTGAGGGCCCCAGGACGACAATATATCTGTTACCAAGCCTGGAATAGCCATCGAAGCAGGGAAAGCCTCCTAGTACAGCAGTTATCAAAATGCCTTCCCTACCAAACACCAAAACCAAAAACCAAACCGAGCCTTAAACAAATGGTGACTGACCAACCAGCCACCGGAGAAAGTCTGGAACAGTGACAGAAATGACCTGGACCACGCAGGTCTATGCTTTTTCGTAATGTAAGGAATGATTCAGAAATGAAGCAAAATAAACAAAAGGCAAAAGTTGGAATATAGCTAATGGCTCTCACAAGGCATGCAATGAGATGCCCTCTCCTCCCCACAGGAAGTATCTCTACCTTTGGAACAGTGTGTGTGGTAGGTAGGTAGGTAGGTAGGTAGGTAGGTAGTAGGTAGGTAGGTAGTAGGTAGGCAGGAATTTTTATTCTTAAAAGTGTTAAACAATCATTTGCAGGATAAGTGGCAATTTTTTTTTCTGGTTATTTTTATTTTATTAGAATTTCCTTGAAGCAATGCCTTAACTATAGTAGTAAGCATTCCCATGCTCAAAATTTCATCAGTTTAGGAAGTTGGTGAAAGATAAATTTGAGGGGGCAAAGACATGGACAGCTCCTCCATGTCTTTGGCTGCTGGTTATATGCTTGGGAAATGCCAGTATCCTATGCCAAATGAATCCATTTGCAATGAATATGAAGCTTAAACCAGATACAGCTCCCAGTAGCACTCTTAGATATAACTGGCAAATTTAGGAAGTGTTTCCTTTAGAAAGATTTCTAATCAATTCTGTCATTTCATAAAACTAAATGAGAGTGTTTTCCTCAGGAGTGTGGTCTGTAATTGGAGCTTCCCTACAGCAGGCATGTCCAGTTTACTTTCTACCACATGTTGGATTTAGCTCTGCACCACAAGCAAAGGTGGCTGCTGCTTATGGCTGGGCAGGGCGTATCCCTAATGTGTACAGATTTTCATTCCAGTCATTAGGTCCCAGTGCTTCACCCAACACTGTCCCTGTCAAATCTCCCATGTTTCTATTTCTGCCGATAATTATTTCAACTTGGGCTGGACTTCAGAATAGGCCTCATCGCATCTTCGAGGTGAAGGATAAGGGGTAAATGCCATTTAAGGTATTTGTTGTTTTGAAAACTTAAATGAGATTCTTGACAGAAAATACTTTCTCCGGGAAGAACCACAGCTAACTCTCACGAGGGAATGGACCCCTAAGTGAGGGAAAGAGCATAGACGTAAAGTTTTGGCATCTATTGCTTTTCTTCTCTATTGTCCAGTGATGTTACACCTGGAGGCATTGGGCCAACATTACTTAAGTAGGAGAGATGACCACACTGCTATGAGGCTCTGTTCTGTCTGCCCTAGGTAAAGGAGACGTGCTTCATGCACCATGTGCTGTAGAAATTGTTGCTATGTTTCTAGAAATACTGTGTAGATCCTTGAAAGAGTCCCCAAAAGACAAAAGTAGGGTACACACTCCACCTGACCCCTGGTGCTCCGGAATAAAAACAGGACATTACCAAAGTCAGCCTCAACAAAATAACTGAGATCCACGTAAGATAATAATGAGGGAGAACTCCAGCGACATGCACCGGCAAATGTTGGCTATCTACAGAAGCCTTTGAAATGAACTAAACTCTGCCATTTCCTTTTGTCTAACAGAGAGGAAAATAAAAACAAAAGAGAAAATAAAATGGGAAACACTTTCATTAACATTAGATTCTTGTATACTTGTTTTCAGACTGATGAGCATCAAAGGGAACAGCCCCCCCCAACCCCCCGCTCTTGGCCAGAAAAGAGGACTCTTCTCTCTGTGACATTCACATGTGGAGGGCGGTGATTTTCTAACAGTCACCGTTGTCTAAACCATAGTCACCCGACGCATCTGAATGACACAAAGGAGCAAAGAACATTTTGATGTGTTGAGGAAAGTTGTTTTGACAAATGTCAGAACCCAGGTCTAGCTGGCGGAGGCCTGTTGTTAAATTTCCCAGGCTGCCTGAGTGCTGCAGCCCAGCAGCTTCTGTTGGGGAAATTGGACATATCCAACACAATTCCATTTCCATTTCTCTGCAACGTTACAAGCTTCCTTGGCAGCAAAATCACATATTCTTATCACAAAAATAAATGAGAGAAAAGAAGACATACATTTCTGTCAAAGTTATGTCAAGACATATTTGGTATGTGTTTCACGTCACAGCCACTGACAGCAAAGATGTCATGCGCTCCCAACACACAGCGAAGAAGGATTTTCCCTTCTCCCGCCAGGCATCAATTTCATTTTATTCACTTATAAGTGCCAATGACAGGAAGGTGTCTTTTTAAAACAAAGCTTTAAAGTGGGAGGAGGGGAAGAATGGTTTGGGTATCGCTGGCTCTCTGAATGGACATATTGTGTGAATCTAGCCTGACAACATCATAACAACCATGATAATAGGCGCCCATCACCACCCAGCACAGAAGTCTTGTTCTCATCAGTGGGATGGGGATAGAACACAGAGTGAGGTTCATGTTCCCTTAAAGGTGCTAGTGGAATAAGATAGCTTATAAATAAATAAATAAATAAATAAATAAATAAATAAATAGAGCAGGAGGAGGGAGAAGGAAAGGAGAAAGGAAAAAGGAAGAGAGGGAGGTAAGGAAGAAGTGGCAGAGGATAGAGAGGAGGGAAGGGGAATTGGAAGGGGGAACAAATGCATAGAGGAGGAGAAAGAAAAAATGGAAGGACTGGGGAAAAAAAAGAAGAGAGAAAGAAACGTAGGAGGGCAGGACAGAAAGAAACAAAGAAAAGGAAACAACAAGTTTGCTCAGAAAGAGAAGCAGACCCTTAAATAACGGTCTTTAACTGTGAGGCGGCCGGCCTGCGAGGGTCCTACTGAGTGGCTGCGTGTCACCTTCAGTGTCCTTATGCTCTGCCCAGTGTGGGTATTTTGGCAGACTCAGGTGAGCACAGCTCAGTAGAAGCTTCTCTGTGAGCAGAGGGGCAGACCCACACTCATCCAACCAGTAACATCTCTAGGCCGCCCACCCTCACCAGAGCCCTGGGCCTGTCCTGGGAGGAGCCTTTCCTAGGAATGTTTGTTTATTCTTGTATCCACAACACTTAGAAGTCACTTAGCATTTAGGAGTTGGTAATTAATTCAGAAACTCATTAAACAACCTCCTGAGGTCGAAAATTCCTTGAGACTGAGAAAACAAATTTGTAAACAAGCTGGACTTAGAGGTCAGTTGTATGATATGATTGTAGGGGATTTCTGTGTGCTAAAAAAAAAACCACAAACCCGATAAAAGTTACATGTATACACTACTCTTTGCCCTTTGGAAGTGTTCAGGAAAGTTTTGAGAATTCCTTAGCCATCACATACATTACTAATCATGGGGAGACAAAAAGGCAACAACTTTTGTCCCCTGGAGTAGCAGACAGACACATAGTAGCCATTGAGTAAATATTTACTAAAATTTTTAGGAGAGATATTTGTTTTAAAACTCTCTATCTGAAAAACCAAAACAACAAAACAAACAAAATCTACCAGTAACCGAAAACGGCAATAAAAAAATTGAAACTCCTGACACTTCCTTAGGTCCTTGTCCATGGGTCTAGGTGAACTTAGGTTTGTAAAGATACTAGCTTAGTCTATTCTAACTGCTGCTGTGATGATCTGGGCCTGAAGGTATAGATCTCATAGGTTCAGGTCACGTCTCTCACACTTAGAAAGGGAATCAGAAGAAGAAATTCCTGTCCCACCAGTCACTATAAGAGTTAAATGGGAATGTAAGTGTGGAAATAACTACACAAGCCATAAATGTTCTATGAATGTCTAAAGAGCAGAACCCTGGATTTAGTGATCTTCTCAAAGGTTAAGTGTGTGTGTGTGTGTGTGTGTGTGTGTGCGCACATGTGCACACAAGCACATGGGCACATGTGTGTGCTCATGTGCCTACATCACCTGTGTTCCTTTAGCCAGTTTCCAGCCTCATTTTTGAGACAGGGCTTCTCACTGTACCTGGAGCTCATATACCAGGCTAGACCACCTTCTCCAGATGTTCTTCTGCCCAGCCCTAGGATTACAGGTATACACCACCACGACTAGCATTTTGCATGGCCTCTGAGGATCTGAGCTCAGGTCTTCATGCTTGCTGCAGAAGCACGGCCCCTCAAGAGTTAAATACAAACAAAACACACCTCCCCCCAAACCCCCGCCCCACAGTCTACCTGAACATGAACATGGAGAAAGGAATGTACAGAAATAGGTTCTAGAAGAAAGCTGAGGTGATCACTAAGAGAATCTTAGGTTTATTATCAAAAGACACATTAGGAACACCTTGAAATCAATCATCCATTTCCTTAAATTGCCCCCATCCTGTGCAATCTCCCCAATTCATGTTCATTATTACACCTAAACTCACAGGTACCACAAGCACTGGGTTGAGGAGGCTATGCATTCACAACGGAGCCTTCACAGACCACAGTGAGCAAACAGAGGCCCTTTCACTGAAGATCCACGGCACACCCTTGAAGGTTCCCACAGCCATGGCCTTTCTCAAATACCACATCTGGGAAGGGCTTACCTGTTTCCACTGTGGCTTCTGCACCTTAGCTACACAGCACACATACATTGTATATATGGTTACACATACAAAACTGGAAGGTGGCTCACAATGACACTCTGAAGGGAGCAGGTGCATTAATTCATTTGTTCCTTCTTTTATAGATTCTCTCATTCATTCATTCATTCATTCATTTATTCAAATATTCAATTACCATGGCAGCAACTCTCCAGTATGTGGAAAATATCTATGAAGTAAAGTTAAACACCTATCTAGCTCAAGAAAGCTGAGAGGAGGAGCAGTCAAGGCAGCAAGAAACAGAAGGCATATGCAAGGTACAGGGCCGGAAGTACAGACGCACAGACCATGAAGTACAGTGTAAGCTGAAGAAGGTGTGAGATGAGAAGTCAGGAGATCCCAGTAGATCGGGACAACATTCACAATCTACTCCTTTTGTTTTCCTTGAAACTCCATCATGGTTTATGATGCACTGGTCCTGTTCAACTTCATTATATATTTGATTATCCTAGACTTCATTTTCATTAACTTCACATTTTAAATATTGCAAAAATTATTTTAAAAATGCAAAAAAATGACAAAGTAGCCTTGACCTTGATTATGAGTTTCTTGCTTCCCCCTTTGTCGTCTTGACCCCCATTACTCTTTAACTGTCGTGTCAAAGATGGGTGGTAGTCTTCCTTTCAAAATAATCTCTTTCAAAATAATAATAAGTCAGTGGAGGAGCCTTTGCTTAGCATGTGGAAAACCTTGAGTTTTACCTATAGGGGAAAGAAAACAACAAAACTCCCTTACTTGAGCCCCAAGAACCAACCTAAGGACACCCTGAGGGTTTCAAAGGCTTGCCGCTGGATTCTGATGGTGGGTGCTTTTTGCAGTGCTAAGCAAGCTGTCCTGCTTCCCCAGCCCTAACTTGTCCAGACAGACCTTGAACTTGAATCCCCTTGCCTCAGCCTCCTAGAGAGCTGAGGTTACAGACCTGTGCCACCAGGCTCAGCTAGAAGACCAGTTTCTTAATGTGATTTATTTACAAAGCAGAAAGTAATTCTGTTTTGACATTGTTTTATATACTTTTTTGTATCTGAAACAAAACACACAGGATTCTTCTCAGTCCACGTGGCTGTTTCTTTCTTTGGTTCCCACTACCCACTTTACTGTAAAAAAGTATCAGCTGGACATGAGGTAGATTTATCAGCAGAGGAGAGAGAAAGGATGAAGGAGTATGGGTGACACAACCAGTGTCCAGGAAACATAAGGCTGGGAAGCAGTGGAAAGCCATGTTTCACAAGGGCTAGAGAGATGGCTCAGTGGTTCCGACCACTGCTGCTCAAGGACCTAGGTTCCCGGGACTCACACATGGGTCACAATGGCCTATGACTCCAGTTCCAGAGGATCCAATACACCCTTCTTGCTTGTCCAGACACTGCACACACTTGGAGCGCATGCACATCAAATAAATAGGTTCTTAAAAGTCATGTTTTGAATCTTCCCATAACAAAACTGAGTAAAGCACTTTTAAAACTCCTTCATCTCATAATTCATAAAAATGAAAACTACTCATATTAGACAGGAAAATACAAATGAACTCTAACCTTAGCATCCAGAGATGGCCATAGCAGTACACTGTTGTAATCTCCTTTTAGTTTGATTGACATGTGTTTCTCATCATTATCTGTAATCCTGGATCTCTTATTTACTTTATTTCTTGAGCACTTTTTCAAATATTTAAAGTTACCAAGATGCATCATTTTTAATAGGGGTATAATATTTTACTATATACATTTATCAAGTTCTAATTATCTGGTTTACCATCTATTAGTGTTGACTAGCTAGACTCCTAAAGGTAAAAATCTTTTGAAAATGTCTTTTCAAGAGCATTTGGAGTTTTAACCCCAGTTTTCAATTGTTTTCAATGAGCATCATCTTATACTTTCTTACATGTGTGTGCTCCCAGTCTCCCTGAGAATTTGTTGAGAAAGACCCTGGTTCTTATAATAGTTTGGAAAATGTATGATGGAAAACATTAATAGCAGATTTCCCAGCTGAACTTTCTGTAGCTGGCCAGAGTGCCATGTGCCTGTGACCCCAGCACAGTGAGGTAGAGGCAGGTGGAGGAGGTCACTTAGGCACTGCAGTGAGACCTTGTCTCGAGTGAAGGAAGAATGTTCTTTCTTGTGTGCTTTCCCCAGCCTTGCATAGGCTAAACAAACCCACGATGGGCTGTTTCATAACCTAGCTGGAGTTGCCTAGCCTCATCACGTTTGTAATTTTCTACCTGAGCTTTGAGGAGTTGACTGCCTGTTGAGC
The DNA here is from genome assembly GCF_008632895.1 of Mastomys coucha. NCBI lineage: Eukaryota > Metazoa > Chordata > Mammalia > Rodentia > Muridae > Mastomys > Mastomys coucha. The sequence goes on along the minus strand of NW_022196899.1, from coordinate 28,819,784 downwards.
TTGTTTTGTAACTCAATCTAGCTGAAACAAAGGATGGAGTCTGTGGAGTCTCCATATGAACACAGTGCTGAAAATTAAACTTTGAGCCTTGATCAGAAACTTTGTCTTGGCTTCATCCTTCTCTTGCCAACCCCTCGTGCCCTCACCCCTGTCCCTTTTCATTTCCAGCCTCCCTTTTAGGTACCTACTTCAACCAAAGCTGCTGGACAGCTACACTTTCTGACAAGTATCTGTTCTTTCTGACACTTTCTGCTTCTATATTCCATTCATCAGATATTTCCACTTGCAATGCTTCCAGAAGAAATGCAACCCTTTCTACAGTTCAGCTATGGTTTTTACAGGCAGAGCTGGACAGTCAGACTGAGGACCATATTTTCTTCTTCCTAAGCCAGTCTGGTGTATTTGAAGGAGTGAGTGTGCAGACAACTTTCTAAGCACTCAATCTTGCACACTATGTTCCTTGCTTTCACAGGCAGCCAGCTGAGCCCTCCCTAAGCAACTTGGGCTCTTCTTGCCCTATTGTCTCACCAGTCACATAAGAGCCACATCTCTCAAGCCCATGAGCAGCAGATGAGCACAGACCTGCATAGAACTTCTCAAGAGCCACTGGTGGTTGACTGTGACATCTTGACTGTTCAGAGTGAACCAGAGGCATCTATGGATTTGCTGGCTAACAGTCCGTCCTGCCTCTCAGTTGAGAAAGTAGTCAGTGAGAACCTGTCTTCAGAGCTGCAGACCACTGTGCTTTTTAAACAGATGCTCATCCTCGGGACAGCACACAGTGGATACTTTTGTTATTCTTGCTTCGCAGAGAAGGATGCAGAACACCGAAGGACCCCAGAGCTCAGATTTCCAGAACCCAGGAAGCCATTTTTCTATGTGGTATACACGTCTTGCCTTCTATGTTCTGGGCAGACAGGATTTACAAGGTGCTCATGGCAAACTGAAGCAAGAGCCAGAGGTCAGTTTCCTCTTTGGGATGTACAGATGAGGTGGGGAAACCAACGACAAAATGCCTCCTCCTGTTTTCTTCTGGAGTCTGCTCTCAGCTCCCGGAAGCATTTCTGTCTCCATTTAAACTCCTCCTCCTCCTCCTCGCTCAGAGCCTAATGTGTTCTTTCTGTCTCAGGATGCCTCAAGAACTCTGTCAGCAAAGCGCCTCCCACCCATCAAGTTCTGGAGACCAGAGAGGGGAGGCTCCTTGTCTCTGTTCCCCACACCCATGAGTGACTCAGCTTAGTATTCACAAAGGGACAAGAGGTGCTGGGTCTGCCACAGACAGACGCTGTTGCAGCCCACACCGCTGCAGAAGGACTGGATGATATTGCTGAATTGTCCTAGATATGTCATTTGTCGTGGACTCCCCAGACAAGGCACTCTGCAAAAGATGACCAGGGTTGTCTAGGTGCCAGCACCTTAAACTGCTGTGGGGCACCCCATATGGGGTCATGTAACTAAATGGGTGAGGGGGAGGAAAATTGGAAGATGAATTCTGAACGTGCAGGGACCAGAACTTAACTCAAAACTAAATGCATAATGAATCTGGTGGCTTTCACCTGTGTTGTATCACACAGCTTCACTGAAGCCTGAGTTCCGAACACACATGTGTGCCTTGATATCACACCGCATACAACACCACACAACGAACACCAGGAAACACTGTCTGAAAACCCACACCTGCTCATATGTGAGATTATTATGTTATGAATTGGAGTGTTTTCACTATATATACAAAGTTTTATGCAGAAACATGAGTTTTAATCATGGAAAACAAAATATTTTCCTATTTCAGCATGAGAATATAAAATTAGCACTCCTTTGGATTTTACTGTGTTGTAATGATTGATTTTTAAAATTGTTTGAGATGCTGGTGTGTTTAAGAAACAAAGAAAAAATCAGTGCATGAATTTTGGTTTAGGATTGGAACAGAATTTTTCACAATCTAAGACAGAGCCTGGGTCATATAAAATTTTGTCAGGTGAAAAGAGGTAATGAATGAGTTGATAAAGTTTAAAGAGCCTAGACAAAGGAAAACAAACACTCATAAACACATTCTTCTCCTTGGGAAGCTCTACTCAGAACCACTGAAAATGGGCTCAAGCCTACCAGGCAGAATTTCAGCTTCCCCACCAGTAACTTGAAGTTGTGTCCTGTTTTTTCTAACCTGGTGAGGTGAGCATCTTAGCAGCCAGCCGGTTGCTTTAGAGCCTGGCTCTGATGATGCTACCTCCTCACGTAAGATTATCAGTGACTTCCTGTCACCTGTGTCACTGGTGGTCAGCTCCAGGCCCTTTCTGGAAGGATGCATGGCTGACCATCATACTCCTGCTCTTTGTCCCCACATGTCTCTGTGTGTGGGCATGTCAGCATTTTACTGTAGTCTTTTCCAGCAGGAGTCTGCTCCCAAGGCTTTTGCCTTTAATTTTCCCTCAGTGTCCCAGACTTACTTCTTTTGGCTCTTCTCATGGTTGTCTCTCATTAACTGTGAGCTTTTGAGAAAGGAAACCTACTTCGAACAGTGTTTAACTTCTAATCGGTATTTAATAATGGTCACTTAAAAGGAAAAGGTGTCTTAGTTAGGTTCTTAGTGCTGTGAAGAGACACTATGGCCAAGACAACTCTTATAAAGGAAAACATTTAGTTGAGGCTGGCTTGCAGTTCAGAGGCTCAGTCCATTGTCATCCTGGCAGGAAGCATGGTGGCAGGCAGGCAGACATGGTGCTGGAGGAGGAGCTGAGAGTTCTACCTCTTGATAGATCCATAGTCAGCAAAAGGATGTGTTCCACACTAGGCATAGCTTCAGCACAGGAGACCTCAAAGCCCATCCCCACATTACACTTCCTCTAACAAGGACACACCTACTCCAATAAGGCCAGACCTCCTAAAAGTGCCACTCCTCTTGGGCCAAACACGTTCAAACACATGAGTCTATGGGGGCCGTTCCTATTCACACTACCACAGCCCGGGAGATAGCTCAATGAGTAAAGTGCTTTTGGTACTAGGGCTTGAATTCAATCCCTGGCACATGTTAAAAAGCTACTCATGGTGGCTCACACATGTGATCCCAGCAATAGGGAAGTGGAGACAGGAAATCTCTGGAGCTTTCTGGACAGTCAGTCTAGCCTAATCAGTGATTCTCAGGTCCCTGTGAAAGAATGTCTTAAAAATACAAGGTAGACCTCTGGCCTCCACATACACATGCATACATGTGCATGACCATCCCAGATACACATGCATAAAGGAGGAAGCTCCCCAAATAATACTTAAACTGTGTGGAGGGGTTGAGTGTTGGCAGGTTGCTCTCCTCAGTGACCCATGAACACTCAGAGCAGAGCATCTGTTTAGGTATGTTCTGTATCTGCTGTGATGGGGTAAGCATACTACACTTTCATCTCCTACTGTTCTTTCTCATCATTAAAAGAGCATTTGTAATAGAGATAGACACCTCCTTGGCTACCACACCTCAAAAGTGTTCCTGAGTTAGTAGACATGCATTAGTCCATGAGATAGTCTCAAATGATTCTATCGAAAGTTCCAGATTAAGAATCAAGAATCAACCCTAACCCTTTCCAAGCTCCAGCATACAGGGCAATCCCCAGCAGTGATTTGCCAGGACAACAGTCAATAAAGCAGGGAAGATCTAATGGGAACTGAGCTAAGGAGTTTTGGAGTCTCAAACAATCTGCTACTAGCATCTTTAAGACAAATACAGAATGTCTCTTTCTCCCTTCACTCCAACCCCAATTATTCCCTGGGCTTCTGGTGTTCCTGGAGACACAGTGGGCCCTGACCATTCTTTTCCTGGATAATTCTAAAGAGGTAATTGTGATCAGAAACTGGCTCACTAAGCCACCTCTGGCTCCAGGCCTGACTCTGGCTTAGTCTGTCCCACTAGCCTGTGAGATTCATGGGAATAGGAGTTGATTCAAATGTGAATAAATTCACAGCTGATGCCCTGCCTGGCCTGTCAGGGCTACTCTTCAAAGTTACACTCAAGAGTTTTCCGCCTTCAGAACCCCCATGCCATGGGCTGTTGTAGTTGACTATGATAGACCATGCCAGCCTCATAGCCAATGTGATCTTCTGGTACCTTGGTGAAAAGCAGTGGAGCCAATGATTTACAATAAATTCCTCTTTAGAACTTGATCTAATTTTATGGCCACATTTTCTCCTATACACATATTCTTTGACTCAGCCTATACATATTCTTGCACACCCCCCCCCCATACTGCTTGTCTATGTTTGCCACAATTTAACCTTTGTTCATGCTGAGTAACCAACTGCATAGGACATAGCTTAGATCCAATTCGTCTCTCAAGTCCAATATGATTCCCCTTCCCTCACACTCTTTAATCACTCAACCCAAACCTGGTTTTAGCCTTCACTACATATTTTGAAATTGTAAGCTAAAGTGGCCTCTAAGCTCTATGCAGCCTGGGACTTTCTTGGCTCCCATCTCAGGACCAGGATCATGGATTGTCAATACTAACCAAGTCCAACACTGCCATAGGACTTTCTTGGACCTCAGCCATGGTGGTCTCTGCCTTTGCTGAGCCCCAGTTGTGTGACTCAGAGCATCTAATCTTAAATTGTTCTTAAGGGAGTCTCTGCTCTGTCAGTCTACTTCAGTCCTTAAGCCTACTAAGTTACAGGCTCTTCGTATCAGCCCATAGTACCTAGAAGTGTTGTTTTGATGGAAATACCAAAGCAAAGGTGTAGGCTGTTTGTTTTCTAAGAAATGATCATGAACCACAGCAAACATCTTGTTTTCTAGGAATAGAACTGCCCTGGTCAAATGTGATGGAGATTGTCTCGGTAATCAACTCCCATTTATCCCGGGCTTTCTGTAAGCCAGCAATGTTACATACATGAACACTTACTTCTTATGATAGATTGCTTTGTCCTCATGAGAGGACCCAAGAGAACGTGGAAGGTAAGGTTCAATGACTCTCTAGGGTCATCCCACTCTTTAAAAAGACCCCTATACAACACTGGAGAGGCCTTTATTCTCCATCACTACAGGCTCAGGCAGGCTGAGGACTCTCTGTACATTCTTTCTTATGCTTCCTTAGTTGTGGCATAAGTCTACCCTGTCTCCCTTGGGAATCAGAGAACTGCAAGAGCAGCATTGGGCTGGACTTTTATGTGTGACTCTGTTTCTGTTGACAATCCCGGATGTCGTCTTGGGGCTTGGGAAAGCCCAGAGGCACCTGAAGCAATCTGGTTTACCCAGACTTGAGAGCTTAGAATGACCTAGGGCCAGCAAGGAGGCCCCCAAGGGTCAGTGCTAATTGGGGCCGATTCCCCAGGGGTACACAGCCCAGACTGTTCCCAAGGAGTTCAGCTGGAACTAGATTGCTTCAGGAATGTGAGCCAGGCAAACAACTGCTCAATTGTTTGAGCCCCTGAGCTTGGTCCCCGAGCTGCTTCCCAGCTAAATGTAGGCCAACAAGATTGCTGAAAACTGTTGGCAAAGCTAAACGCAACACTTCCTTCATTTGCATTTAAAAATTAAAGCTCAGCCTTGAAGTGGGCATTAGGCAAACCCTCCCTAAATGAATACCGAACAAGTGCATGAGATCACCCTGGCTCCCCAAGCGCTCTGCTCCCCAACTCTTGCAGGCAGAGGATGGTTTGTTTGCTACAACTCTCTCTCTACCACAGTCCAGACTTTGAAGCTGCAACTTCTGATCTAAGGTGAAACATTGCAACTGATGGCTTTGTGGGTAACTCTGGGCCTTCTCTCTAGCATCACTGTTGAGAGTGTTTCTTGGCTTGCCTATGTTGAGCACATGTCCAGAACCAATCTGCACCTAGGTCTGGCATTTACGCTTAACGCAGATTATAGATGTTAGCATGGAGATGTTTAGGGTCAGGTCAGCCAGAAGTATCCAAGACACCCTCCTGTTCAGCCTGTCTGCTCCAGCCTTCTTCTTCCCACGATACCTACACTACAGATTTGGTTGAGATTTTTGTTCATTTACTGGCTCTGGAGAAAGCACGGGTTTCTTGGCTTCTAATCCTCCTCGTCTCTTGTGTGACGGTTCTCTAAAACCATGGTAGCGTCAGAACAGCCAAAGCTGACAGATTCCAGCCTGTCATCAGATGCCTGCTATCTTAGAAAGGAACTCTGTTCAAAAGTACAACTATAGGACCATCCAGGCTCCACGCCGTGGAGTCATGTCTGCAAACAGACCCTTGACTCAAAGTAATTAACATTTCTAGGTATATTTTGAGGCTTTATTGGATCTTATCTACCTTCATGGACTTTATTCATATACATCTTATCCTTATGAATCAATGACACCAGCTCTGACTTGACTGGGCTGATGGGACAGATGTGGCCAGCCCAGCTGTGGTTAAGACTGCCTAAAACGCTTACAAATTAAATCACAGACACAATGTATTTTCCCTCCAAGCTGAAAGTTCCCCTTTCCTTGTAAAGCTTATTTCTGGCTTGATGGGATGGGCTATTTGAAAGGAGCGCCATCCTTGCAATGTTCTGAAACTAGATGACTAAACAAAAGTGCAATGGTGCTTTGAGTCTCACGGTGCCTGTTTGTTTAGAGGTGTTGAGTTTATTTGGGGGGTCTCCAGAGAAGCTTGCTTGTTTTCTGTGTCCATGATCAAATTACTTTGTAAATGGCAAGCATGTGTTGTGTACTTGAATTTTTTTTTTTGCACACACACACACACACACACACACACACACACATTCACACACGATTGAATCTTCCAAAGCTTCATTTTAAAATCAGGTGGGCCTACAGGCCACTTCCACCAAGGCAGGCTCAGGTAAGCGAGGTTTCTTTCTGTGCATGGTAATGTTCATCCTGGGCCCATGTCTAATTCTGTGGGCTCCCTTCTGGTTTGATATGCTGTTGTATCTGAACCTAAACCCCCTCTCATCACAGCAGAAAGTTTCTTAAGAGCTTAACTTACAGCCGAGTGCCAGCTCCCCCATTTAATTTGTCCTGCTATCCTGGCACTTGTCATGTGTGTCCAGGCAATGGTGAGGTCAGTTCTCAGGGCCCAGCTCTCTGGACACCCTCAGTGATGACCTCATTAGAGGCACAGATGTTTGCTGCACTTTGGGAGATGTGGAAAAAGCAGAGCAGTAAACTAGGCCAGCTTGCAATAAGGCTGTTACCCACAATTCAAGATAAAGTGCCGGATAGTTCCCACTAGGTTCTGGTCGGCTAGGAGACAGCAACTTATTAATCTTGTGTCAGAGAGCCAGCTGCAGCATGGCACTTTCCATATTTCACCACTAGCCCCATGTCTGGACAGCCATTGTCTTTTCTTATGAAAAAAATCTACAAATCAGCTGCGTTCTCTCTCTGCCTCTCTCTCCTCTCCTCCTTTAGCTCCGCAAAGCCCCCCACTTGTCCGCTTTGGAGAGTCGGGCGCACCCTCCAGCCTGGGCCTGGCTTACTAATTCAGAGCCGGTGCTTACTTTCTAACTTTAATGATATTCCCTCAGCGTAGCACTTCGGTTGCTTGGCGACCGGATTTGAGCTAGGCCTCTCATTTGATTCCCACACATCAGACCCTGAAAAGCACTTTTTTCCCCGTCCCTCAGCTTTTGATTCTTTCTGCTCTGAAACCCTTCCCCCGCGGTGTCAGTATGGGTGGGCAGAGCGGTGGTAGGAGGAGGCCAAGGGTGAAGGGCGGCCTATAGTGCACTGGTTACACATCAAGGCCTCCAAACAAAGCCTCCGGGAACCCTCCCTGACCAACACAAATTCCCCTCAGAAAAAGCAAATTTGGCTTTCCCTCATAGTGTGGGTGTCGTTTTGAGACTTTGCTTAGATACTTTATTAAATCTGATGCTTCTCATTGTTTTTTCTGCTGTTTCTCCCCAGAGACTTCCCATATCAACAAGTTGCTGTAGGCATAAGCAAACAGATTACAGAGAACTGAAATAATCTAACAGACAGCAGGCTGGCACTCACACTTCTCATAGCTTCTAATTAAATCATACTATCTGTTAGTGGAGAATCCTCTATCTGGGTGTCCAGGGGGATGTGCCGTTTACCCCACGATGAGGAAACATTTTATGCTAAATGCATATGTGAACATCCACAGTGCTGCTGGCAAAAGATGATGGAAAACATTTCCCCCGTTTGGTCTTTTTAAAGAAAAATAAAAATGCTGTATATGCTATTGAAAAAGATCCACTGTAGAAAAAAAAACAAAAAACAACAATCAAAGCTTCTGTGTTTTACGGTTGAGGCTCTAACGCAAGAGGGGACAGTCAAAGAGGGACGCAAAATGAAGGGCGCTTGAGTTTTCCTATAGTGTTGTTTCCATTGAAATTCTATCACACAACTGTGTTCTTAAAAGGCATAACACACACACACACACACACACACACACACCACACACTCATAGCAAGGAATCAGCTGCTTCACTGACTAAAGCCAATGAACAGTCATACTTCTCTATATAGATTCCAGACACACAAGAGAGTATATTCTTACACGTATATAAATATATATATAGTCTATTACACAAGACTATGTGTAACCTATTATATGTAGACATATATAGTCTATTTTCAAGACAGAAACACAGAAATGTGTCTCACACATGTGTGTAGATCCGTGTCTATACATTTAGACATGGTGTGTTGGTCTGTTGTAGAATGTAGCTCAGATATCCTTGTTGGCTTCTTTTCTCACAGATCCCTAAGGACTTGCTTATACAATGTCCACTCTCACATGCCAATCCTGTGTACTGATGGGAAGGGTGACCTTCTCACTCCATGGACACTTGAAAGCTGGATTCTTAGACCTCATTGTCTTCCTGTTGTACTTCCATGAGGCTGACAGAAATCTGTTGTCTCCTTCTCAGCAATGATAAACCAGTGTGCAAAGCTCTTGCCTTCCATTCACACTTCCTGGACTGTCCCCAGGTACTGGCCCTAACCTCCTCTGTTTCCTGTGAACTACCTTCGTAGCTGATAGGTGAGCGAGACTCAGATTCCTACAAATACATTCCTAATCTGACATTCAAGCAAAGATTCTAGATAATGTTTAAACTCTGCTCTTCTTTCTGTCTAAAGTTTTAATTCATACATTGTCTGTATTTTAGGTGTACAGATGGGCAGATCAGATCCGTTATTCTATAACAAGGTCTATTGGTCATTCTACTATAGGGTAGCTTTCTACTTCCTGTGTGACAGCAGCATGTTGGTTTGGGGAAAATGTAGGACATGGTACATTAGTAGATAGTTGGTGACTACTGTATGAAACATTGCTGTGGTGAAACTATTAGTAAAACAGGAGAAGGGCCCTTTAATCTTACATTTGTAAAGATAATGTTAGAATTCAGTTTGACTATAGACACACCCACACTCAGACCATGTGTGAGGTAGAGGGAAGGGGAATAAAATTCCATGCAGAGTGGGGACTGCCATCCAGATATGTGGTGCAGAGTTAATGAGGGACCAAGAGAGATCTGAGGATCCCTCCCGAGTTGAAGTCATCAGGTGCTGATCAGTGTTCGTGACTTCTCATAAATAATGTTAATAATGGAGAACCAATCATGAACACTTCTCAACTTGATGCCCAGCATAATTGTTATTTCCTCTGCTTTTCTACTTCTTTTCTGCTCCTTCACTCTTACCTGACCCCCAACTAAAACTAAAACCTCAAAAGAATAGGCATACCTCAAGAAAGTTTTCCTTAAAATATTTTTAATCTTACTCATCTTGAGTTTCTAAATGCTTGCTATGGAAACCTGATCTCATTATGCTCCTGTTCTGTGCTGCCCCTGGCTTGATGTTTGCTTCTGGAAGCTTGCCGAAGCTACTGTGTGCACGCTTCCACTACTAATGACAACCACGCACCCCTCTGGGCCTCTCGTGCTTCTAGACTCCTGTCCATACAACAGAAGCAGAAGCCATGTTCAAGAAACAGCCACCCCATTCTTTACTTCCTTAGAGGATGGGAGAAGAGGTGAGTCCAAATGAGAACGAAGACAGGCTCACTACTGTCATTAATGAATGGCTGGCTGGCCGTGAGAAACAAGATTATTTATTTAGTGTTAGTTATGGCCATGGCAACAAAGTGAGTATTACAGAAGATAAGATAATAGGGAGAAATAAAATAGCTTTGATCCATGACTGGGATCTAAAGAGGGCTTCATTTACTAGAACTGTCCAGCACGACAGTTCTTATGTTGTTCTGAATAGAGTGTGGCTCCCTCAGCATTATGTTCCCAGTTGTACCTGGCACTTGATCGTTTGTCACTCTTCTAGATCACACTTACAAAGGAACACCTGTGCAATAAAGCAAGGGACTGGGGAGTAGAAGGACTCAGAGATGTGTCTCCATTCTTGTCATGGTACCTTTAGCTTCAGTTTCCTTGATGTAAAATCAGGGAGGCAGTCACACAGAGAATCTCAAGGAGCCCTTCCTACTAGTTCTTACTATGTGGTTCTGTGATCTCTGGGAAGAGCTTAGTGAGAAAAGGCCCCACCCACCCACACATACACTTACATGTCATGGAGATAAAAGAAGGTTCCAGTGTATCTATGTGTGTCATGTGCTTGGTGTGTGGTGTGTGTGGTACATATATTGTCTGTGTCTGTGTGTGTGTGTGTATGCACATGTAAGATGTGTATGGTGTGTATGGTACCTATATTGTCTCTGTGCATATGTGTTTGTGGGTACTTGTGTATGTATACATGTTAAATGTGCATGGTGTGTATGGCACACATAGTGTCTCTGTGTATGATGTGATATGTGCATATGTGTGTGTGTAGACACATGTAAGATCTGTGTGATATATATGACATATGCTCAGTATGTGGGCATATATGTGTGTATAACATAGACAACCAGCCTTTCCACCTTGATACTGCTGAATGGTCTATTGGTCACCAGTTTTAAAACAAAGGCTCAGGAAAGGTGGGGTGAAGAAACCATTATCCAATGTGCCCCTAGAAGAAATTAGAAACCCCTCAATTTACTGTTCTTTGTACATCTAAAGCTTTTAAAAGTCAAAAAGGGTTCTTTTGGACATTTTTAGCAGACCCTGCTGCTCCTGTTGCACGCACCAAGTTTTAAATTCTCGGCACAGATGAGCACAGCCCAGCGGAAGTTCTAATCCTCAGAAAGGAGACAAATAACAGGGGAACTCCAACGGCCCCTTAATACAGCTGAGCTCTCAGGCCTCCCCAGGACGCGGGACTCTGAGGAGTGTCCAGAGCTGGAGTTGCTATTTTGTTTGTCCCCATGAGCCCCACCTCGGCATGCCTATGCACTGATGTAAGAATTCCAAATGAGCTGCTCAGAAGGGCCCAGCTTAGCCGGTTGCTAGGCTCTGGCCATTCCAACCCCCTTTTCCACTTCAGTGGGCTGAGCTTTTGACACTGTGAAAAGCAGCATTTAAAATTAATTAAAGCTTCTTATTTGGTACCAAATCTCATCACTGCTGACTACATTTGATATGTTGTATGTGTGTCGTTAAGTCCCTGTCACGTCGTGTGTTGTATGATCCTTCCATGGAGCAGCTGTGAGTTAAAAACACAGAAGCAAGGCAAATTTAGCTCTTTCCTATCTTCTCTGGTATGAGACTTAAACTGTAGAACTGGCCTGTCTCCTGGCTCATGCAAATTTTATGAAATGGCAAGCCGGTGTCCTCTGGAATGGAAGGTGTGGGGAAGGTGTGGGGAAGGTGTGGGGCTCATGTTCTAGGTCTGCTACATGAGGGGTCTGTGCTCAGAACCAGAGCAACAGAGAACTGCCTTTTCAAACTCCAATTCCCTTGTATGTAGAGGAAGGGGCCCAATTCAGCCCCAGACCCACTTCCAGCTCAAATGATTCAGAAAGATGTCTTAGAACTACTGGCCTGGGGGCCAACCGATGGGGGGGCGGTTCTCTTGCTCCATAGTGCTGAGCAACTGTGCGACTTCAGTTCCCCATCTGTAAAGAGGACCAAGTGTAGCACCTCTTCTACCTGGGTTGTTTTGCAGACTGAGAGAACACTGGGAAGTGCACAGTGAGGTTGGCCACTGTGACCTGACTTGTGCTGCCCATGGGATGGTGGTCCAGGGTTGTTATCACTGAGCTGGGATTCAAGGTCATCAGTGGGTCCTCTACTCCTGAGCATCTGCTGGCCACTGCTCTTTGAATTAAACACATTGGTCACTTAAATGAACCACAGATTACTTTCCATTCCATTAGCTTTAAATGAGTTATTAATTTTCTTTAAAAGTCAGACCATCTTGTCCATCTCTCCCCACCCTTTTTTCAATAAATGTCCCATGTCCTCTACCCCTCCCTGAAGTAGTTAATGGTTATTGGGAGAGGGAGAGACATTTATTTAATAGTGTAGCCACGGTAAGGTGCTCATGCTTCTATAAATAACTCTTTACCATGCTCCTAATGAAACTCATTGGTACACACACACACACACACACACACACACATACTTGCACACATATGTATATTCATATGCATACACACAAGTATGTGCAAATGCACTCCCTGAATATAGAAAGGGGTTGGGAAGAAGAAGGGGATTAATGGGCTTGGGAAGGAACAAAAAAAAGTAACCAGGTGACTACAATGAAAATACAGTATATATGTGTAGAAAAATATTACAATGGAGCACATTATTATGAATTATTAATGTATGCTAAAAAAGAAATTGCCTATGTCAGTTAGATTAAACAATAGTAGTAATGATATAAAAGTCACTTTAGGGTTCAAGCAAAGACATACGGGCAAGCAAAACGGAGACAAAACTATTCAATTTGTGATAAAGAGGTTATAAGTTGTGTCTTTGTCCCATTTCACTCTGAGGTGTCATCCATCTCCCGGGCCCTTAACTTCTCATGGTGCCATTTTTAAGAGCAGTTTGTCCATGCCTGTGTATATTATGGTGCGCCCTCCTGATCTGTTGGCAGTTTTGTTTTCAAAAGAGAGGGAAACATAAAGTCTGAGGAGGGTAAGAACTGTCTTGAGTCATATCCTGAAGACTTCTCTGTGGATGGGAGAGAATGTGCTTCTGTGTTAGCTGGTAAACGAAACAGACACGCGCGTGCTTACACAGCATCCAGAGGCATAGCAGCAACCTGCGCTGGCTATTTATCAAAGATGAAAAGAAACATGGAAAACTCTTGACATGTACACAATAGGGTGTTTCTGAAATATCGTCATGTTTTTATGTTGCTCGCACTCTGAAATACAACTTTCAAAATAACAGCTGCACAATGGGAGAAAACCAGATAGAGACCCACAGTCAGCAGGAAGTCTCCCTCATTCACCTGCCAAAGCACTGAAACAGGATGGCCACACCATTAGAACCATCCCAGATTTTAAACAAGCGATATATTCAATCAGGAAAATTCTCTGGTTACTGTTATTTGCTGAACTGTCCTGCACAAAAGTGCCCTTCAGAGCTTCAGACAATGGGAACTTCTGGTTTTAGATACCAGTGGGCAAGTTAATCAGAATTGTCTAATGGCTTCATTCTAAAACATCCTGGCAAGCTGCTCCCCCAGGGCTCAGTTTCTTCATCTGTACAATGGGAGACATAACCAGCTGTGGCTTGTGAGTGTATGGTGGGTGGCAGGCTTCACCATGAATTTACAGATCACCATGAATGACAGATCTTGTTAAAACAGTGTTTCTGTCATCGAGATTGCAGTGGGACACTTTTTGACAGGAGCTGAGTTTGACTGTATGTAGTCATGAAGTTGATCCATTCTGAGCCACGCCCCTGGGTTAAGTAGAAGTCATAATAAAATCCCATGGATCAGAAGGTACTAGAACTTTCTCAGTGTAGGAGTGCTAGGAACACAAAAAGGTTCTTGGAGAATCAAATATTATGTCCTTGCACAGAAGCAGCCAGCACACAGCCAGCACGAGCCAGCACACAGCTACTTCCAAATGAAAATTCTCCCATCTCCCCTTCCCTCAGACTGGACTTTCTGTTTTCCCAAGCATGACTAAGATGAGCAGACAGATATCTATAAACTATTCCCTTCCAACATGGCTGTGTGCAACTTCCAAAAAAGCCTGTCTATTTCTGTGGGACTCCCTCTAAACAAAAGTCTTAATTAAGTAAGTAAATAGGTAATGAAAAAGCCAAGCAGAAGTGAAAGATGGGAGCTATCCAGTTCTTAAGAAACCTTTAAAAGAGGAAAGGGACACTAAAGTGTTTGTTCTCCCAGCTGGCAAGAGCAGAATGCTCATATGAAAATTCCATTTGTGTGTGATTCTTTGTGTTTTAATCTCCAAGTTTTATCATAAAATATTTTAGGAAATCCAACTTGAATATTAAATGTTTTCATTAACAAAAGGTATGTTGTGTTTCTGAACATATTGTCCTAACTATTTGGAGAATAACTGTAGATAAGAGGTTTACAAAAAAA
>NW_022196899.1:28778924-28805385 GCF_008632895.1 Mastomys coucha | reverse complement strand
AAAAAAAGTATGTCTCCAGATAGAACATCTTGCTGCTAGATTGTTTATAGACTTAGAATTACTATCAATGTGAGCCCCCAAACCCAAAACGCGCACAGTCTTGATGTACCCGCTCACCTAGCGTTGCATGACATGGAAAGACGTGCTCATTTCCTTTTCTTCTTTTGCTGGAAAAAAAAGAAGAAGAAAGTCTTAAAGCAGAAAGTAGTAATGGGCTTACTAGAGTTCTACTAGCAAACTAGGAATGAGTGCCTCCACCTCCGCCCCGGGGTAACTGATGTGTAAGCAGTGATGCTTTGGCTAAGCAACTGGAGAACGAAATATATTTCTTGTAAGTCTGATTTATTTATTTTTTTTTTTAGAAAAAGTAAATTCTCTAACACCTGGCAAAAAATTCTCTTCCAAATGGTCTCTAACACAGGGATCCCAGTTAGTAACTGCGCTGAGAAGCGGCTGCGGGTTTTCCTGGTGAGAACGCAGCAGAAGTGTGCTCCCTCTGCTCACCGCCTTCCAGACTGATGTCACTGTGGTTTGGATGAAGCAACGAGTCTAGTCCACCACTGCTCTCTCTCTCTTCAAAGTGTATTATTAAAGTGAAAATACCTGTAGCCAAGTAACAGCCCCCACCGAGTCCCAAATGAAATGGTAATTTGATATGTCAATGATCAATTTTTAGTTCTTATAGTGTATTGTTTACCACTCACACAAATGCTATCTCCTCCTGGCTAAATCTCATTGTGAGCAAAGAGATGCCTCAACTGTATATTTGAGGAGAGAAGCAAGTGAATCTATGTTCTCCTTCCTGTCAGGAGTGAATTGATCAGGGCCTATTGCCCTGATGTGGCTTGCTGGTTGGTTTGTTTGCCTGCTTGCCTGCCCACCTGCTAGTTTGCTCACTTCCTTGCTTCCTTGCTTGCTTGAATTCTCTGCTGCCCTCCACATCCTCTACACCCTCCCTACCACCCCGTGCTTCCCCTCCACCAGGAAGAATAAGAACATTTGCCTCTGTTTCTAAACAGCTCTTTGAAAAGCATCAGTCTCCCATGGGCTCTGGAGCACAGAAGTCAGCATACCCCTTTCAAAGGCTGAACAAAGCAGCAGCCTCACCACGTGCCATGGAAAGAAGATGGGTGTCGGGAACAGACGATTCAAATCCGACCCCAAAATAATGTCTACTTCATGCTAACAGGTGAACGACTCTTTACTATTAGAATAACCACCTTAGACTGAAATTTCCTGGTTTCGGAGTAGAGAGCCATCCCTTAACTTTTAATTTACTGGGCATAGTGAAGGCTCATCTCAAAGGACGGAAGTTTGGAAATAGTAAAGAATCGTGATTTCATATTTAGAAGTTATTGAAAGACCTCAGATTTAAGGAGAGGCTTGCTTCCTATGAATCTGAATCATTTTTAGCCACCAGAGAATGCTGTTCCCCTGTAGGAAGAGAGGAAGAGAAGGCATGCCATGATAGCGTTGACTGGATGTCACTTCTGAGGCTGTGGGAACATTTCTGCACAGAGATGAAAATTCCCTGATTTACCTAGAGGAGAATAACTGGGATGATAGTTAATTTAACAGGAAGTACAAATAGATAGTGTGGAACAGAAAGCTTCAGGGGAAATCCTCAGACCAAGCAGAGCAGGGTGTGCTCTTATTGACTTTCAGGAAGTTTCTAAAAGGAACTAAAGGATAGAACTGAGTTTTCTTAATTTTGTGTACTCAGTCTCTATAGCAATATAAACAATAAGTGCAATTTCCAACAAGTAAGTAATCTAGTGTCTTATGATTTTATTAAGACAATAGACTGTAATAAGGGACAAGAAGAAGTCTCTCCATACAGAAAACCAGAAGATTCCTTCTGCAGGGGACCATCTTGATGGAACACGAAGACTCTTGGGCAGTCAGGATCCTGGAGACCTACCCCTCTGAATCACACATTCCCCTCACTGCTGTGTGCTCTCCAAAGCGTTCTTCTTTATGTCATATGTGACATTTCCTACCAATCAGGAAGAAGTTCTCTATAACATGATGATGTGTATAGATTGAATTTGTTTCTTCTTATGGGATGGATGACATCTGATAACAAAATTGAAACAAAGTTGACTACGTGTAATCCAGAGAAATGGTAAGTGTCCGGAGGGAGCACAGTTTGCAACACATGACCTGTGTTGCCAGCTAAGGGATCACCCAACAGCTATGTTTGTTTTCAATCTTTATTTCCACTGACGAAGAGCTGCTCAAGCCATACTAATTAGGTGATTGTCTTTTATTCTGAAGTAAGGAAGGTAAGTACACTCTTGAATTTAAAAAAAAAATTGAGAGAAAAATAAAGTTAGCTGTCAATGGTATCATTTGGATTCTAAATTCTTTGTAGAAATTCTGAATTCGACAGTGACCAGATTTGCCTGGTAGGAGTTCTGGGTGACATCACAATAAATTGCTTGGAGTATCGGCCTCTGAAATGAAAGGAAATCACTAAAATCAAAGGCCAACCATGTTGCAATCATAGGAGAGGAGACACTGGGGTACAAGACTTAAAACCACCATTCCAATATCCTCTTCAATAATGCCCTCCATGCAGGCAAGAAAACAGGAAGCCACCATTTAGCCTTAAGTTAATTCTGATTCTGCACATTTTATCAAAATGTTTACCATACAGGTAATGGTTTAGCATGAAGGTAGATGTTGAGACAAACAAGATGTGCTGAAGAAGTTGATACCAAACATGTTGAGTGTCAGTGAAACTCAGCCGATTGCCACGAGGACTGGACGTCTAATGGCGATTAAGTAAGCTATAAATTTACATCTTTGAAATGCTTGTTGAGATTTATTCAGGCAGACAAACAAAGATAACAAAAGTCTTTTGTGTGTTTGTCAGTCATCTTCGCTCTTCTGTTGTTGTAGTGTCAAACAATGTCAGTTATTTAAGGGCAATTACTGTAATTTTAAATTCTCAACAAATTAAACTATAAAGCATAGAAGTCCAAGAAGGGGCCTGCTCGGCTTTCAGCTTCTCTCCTGCTTCCATTTTCAAAGGTGTTTTAATTGCCAGAATATTTAACAAGAAAAAAAAAAAAACTACTCTTTTTTGTTTCTTGGTGCTTCTTGCCTTTCTGTTAACCAGCTATAAGCTGCAGTATTTCTTTTTCATTGAGCTTGGCTTTATATAAAAAAATTAATGATATCATGATTTTTCAAATGTATAAATGAATTTGTTTTTTAATTAGACTTTATTTGCTTTTATATTATAGCAGCTACCTTTTTAGCCTTTACATATACTATGAACACTCATGAGCTTAGAGTTTAGAAAAGAAAAAAAAACAAAAACCAAAAACCAATGTTCAGGAAATCAAAATGAGACTCCAGATAAGCAAGAAATAATTCATACTTATGTATTGCTTGACAACAGAATGTTCTAGCAATGAATCCGAAATGAATCCGAAATGGATGCATCATTGAGTTAAACAGGACCATTAGACTCATTTAACAAAATAACCCAGTCTCCTTGAGGCGACAGAAGGGTTGGTGCTGCTGTTCTCATGCAGATCTGCTAGAAACATACACTGAATTTGTGTTTAGTTAACTGACGACAAACTTAAAAATATATATCTTTTGAGGTAGAAATCTTATTCACTTAAACAGGACCGTCAGACTCATTTAACAAAATAAATGAAGTAATAAAATAATTTCTTGCCACAATATTTTAGCTGTGTTGACAAAGTTCACTTGGTATGTTTTATATTGAATGATTTTTTTTTTACAATTTAGTGCTGCATCTAGAATTTCTGTGCAGTAATAAAGACAATGATCCATTGTGTTCTTCTGTTACTAATGATTCTGTAAAGATAATTAGAAAGGGTGAAACCTAATTCCATTAAACAGAGCTCTGCTGGGACAGAATGAAATTTTGCTATGAAGCTGAAGACTTTGAAACAAAATGAAAAGCTTTTACACAGACAGAGCAAATGGTTTGGTAAAGCTCACTTCTTACCCCCAGAGAGCATCTTTAGGCAATCTGGCGAGCAGGGGGCGTGCTCTATTGGCTCCTGGTGTGTTTTTCAGTGTTCGGTTAACATGAGTATTTGAACTGTCTGCTTCTCTTTTTGAAAATACAAATGAAGGGATAAATGCAGACACTTTATCCATAATCCAGAAATATTTGGTGTGGATGATGATGATGATGATGATGACGACGACGAAGACAATGACAGTGAGTCAGCATACATTTTTGCTCAAGGTTGGTTGTACTTTTCTCTGGGTACATCTTAAGAATATAATCATTTGCTCCCTAAGGAAAGAGGGGGCCCAGCCCTCCCCCTTTCTTCTCATATGGATGAATAAGTCGATAATTCTGTGTCCCTGAGGATAATCATGGCATTTCAACCCTTGAAACTCACCACAACAACCCACAAGTCCTGGTGAGTGAAAGAACAGAAGATAAGGAGCTAGAGAACATCACTGGGCAGCCTGAGGCAGACATCACTGGCTTAACAGTTGGAAGAGGAAGATCATGTGTGAAAGAGTCCAGCGGCCTGTGGAAGCTGGGATGGCGGATGGGAGGGCGTGTCCAGAACCTCCACAAGAGAGCAGGTGAGCTACACAAAGTTGGTAGAGAGAGTCTATTTCAGATTTTACACCTAGAGTTAGGTAAAGGAAGGTGTCTTCATAAGTCCCTGGGCTTATAGCAATTTGATGTTCCATACACGATCATCTTGACATTACAGGTAAGCTGATGCACAAAAGGCCCAGTGGACAAGGCAGTGAGGCTCTATAAAGCTGCTACTGATGCCAACCATGTCCAGGGAAGAGAGGCTAAATGTGCTTTAAAGAAAGAGTTCAACTACCGGTCAGTAGAGGCATATGCCTTTAATTCTAGTACTCATGAGGCTGAGATAGGCGAATCTCTGTGACTTTGAGGCCAGGCTAATTTACAGAACAAGTTCCAGGACAGCCAGGTTTACACAGAGAAACGATGTCTCAAAAAAAAAAAAAAAGTGTCAACTGATAAATGAAAGAAGCCAAGGAATGCCCTTGACAATTCAATAGCAGAAATGGCTTCAAGTCAGACCTAGGGTGACCACGGAGACTGGCACAGGGAACCCAGTGAAAAGTGGAATATCTGCATAGACGTATCACCCCCACCCGAAGCACTCACTAACTAACGCACCGTTCTAACACTGCACAAAGGCCATGGTGTCCCTCCATCGAAGAAGTAAATATTTGTAGCCCTCCTGTGTGAACACTGGTTGAATTTAATTGGCCTTGACTCTAAAAATTGACCAGAGAAATTTAAAAAATGGAATCTTTGGGGGAAGAAACTCAAATCAACTGATATTCTACAAAGTATGTGACTGGTAATCTTCAGACAGTGTCCAGGTTGGGCTGGCAAGACAGCCTTGGTAGGTTAAGGCACTTACCACTAAGCATAACTATGTGATTTGGCTCCTCCAAACCCACGTGATAGAGGAGAGAGGACTCCCACGTTGTCATCTGCCTTCCATTTGAGCACCGTAGTGTGTACCTACAAAATCACGCATAAACTAAAGAAGTAAGTATAACCGGGCAGTGATGGCGCACGCCTTTAATCCCAGCACTTAGGAAGTAGAGGCAGGAGGATTTCTGAGTTTGAGGCCAGCCTGGTCTACAGAGTGAGTTCCAGGACAGCCAGGGCTACACAGAGAAACCCTGTCTTAAAAAAACAAACAAACAAAAAACAAAACCAAAAAAGCAAATAAGCAAAAAAAGAAGTAAGTATAATAAAAAATGGTTTTAAGTGTCAAGTCTCATAAAAATTAAGCAACTATGAAAACAGTCACAAACTGAAGCCCACTAGGGCAGCCTGGCAGTTAAGTGCATCTGATTATACTGCACTTGTCTTTGGAAAGGAAGGCTAAAATGGACGGAAACGCTAATGAGATCTGAATGAAGTCTATAGACCGGTTAATTGTCTGTGCCCATGTTAATCTTGGTAGCTATATGTGGCTATTCCATAGTCCAGCCTTGTAAATATTCCATAAAGACAAAAGTAAAAATAGCAGTTAAAAAGTAGAGGAACATGATTCCAGTGCTCACAAGAAGCTGAGGAAAATGTGTAATGCAATTTGGCAGGGAAAATATTGATAACTATCCCATTAATAAAGGGCCTTACCAACCCACTGAGAGATGAGAAGGGGAAAGGAAAAAGCAATTTATATTGAGAAGATGGCACTGTCTCCTTGAGGCTATAGGCAGACTGTGGCTACTGTTTCCCTATAGATCTGCTAGAAACATAAATTGATTGAATTTGTATTTAGTTAACTGACACACAAACTTAAAAATTTTGAGGTAGAAATCTTTTTTGTATGATTGGTTATAAATTTTCCTTTACGTTCTTTGTTGTGTGACTTTCTTTTTTAATAATGAACTTATAGTACCTTAAAATTGAATTTACAAGAGATATTTTCCATAAAATAAATAATTATATACAACGACTATTATAAAGGCAGGAAAGTGATACTGGAATCCAACTTTCAATGACTTCCAAAGATGTTCTTACTCTTCTGTGAAGTGAATAAAAGCCCTGGCTAGTCATGTGACATGCTTTATTTTTATAGAAAGCATTTTTTTTTAAAAAAAAATAGAACTATAAATACCAAAATTTTAACTGAATTTTTTGTCACGGGGTTTCAATATCTAGCACTGCTTTAACAGTATGTGATAGTGTACGTCTATAAACATTTAAATGGTGTGCAATAACAAATGACAACCCCAGCAAGGAAACAGGGGAATCTGCACTACTTGAGACTGGTCTCAATAAACAATAGAAAAATAAAAAGCTATCAACAAACTAATAAAAACAAAAAGAAAAGAATATAGTCAGTGTGTCCCAACTGGTATCATTTTTCATGAAGACAGTGCATGGGCACTTGACTCTTGGCGCTCCCCTGCCCTTCTCCAGCCTCTTGGAACACCCACCTGTGTCCCTGGCCTTGTTGGTTTGGTTTTGAAAAGATCATATTAGATCCTGGTCCACAAGCCATAGGGGAGCAGACTTTGAGGTGATGCTGACCATGGATAAGAACAAGAATAGACCTTTTGTTGGGAATGGTATTTATGTTCCCATGAAGATGATCTTCCAGAGACGCTCAACAGGAGATGCAAACCAGACACTGGAGACTGAAATGAAGGTACCTCTCCCATTTCCCCCAAAACACTTGAAGAATCAATTAACTTAAAAGAAATCACAGATGAAATTCAGAGCCTTGCGAGTTCCTGAAGACACAGAACAGTCCACAAAAGTCCTGGGTGTCTACCAGATAATGGTGATGCCTCCGATTTTCACCAGCACCTCAGTGCTCCCCTAGTGCAAGTCTCAGAAACAGGGGCTCCTGGAGAAGCACATGCTTCCAGACACATGACTGACTCCTGAAAGCATCAGAGGCTAAGATGCTGTATCCAAGGCAAGACTAGCAGCAGAGGGTCCTAGTCACATTGTCTCACTTCTATGGCCAGGCTTGAAAATGTTTGTGTACCTTTTTCCTAAACAGTCACTGGCAGTGACCTGCCCTACAACAAACACAAATGCAGTCCAAAGCAGTGGTACCCAGTAAGAAAAATCTCCCAGGCATGGGCCGACCAGTGTGTCTAGGAATGCAACACTCAGGGAAGGTTGCTAGCCAAGGTACACTTTAGAGCTGAGAAGACATTATTTTTCCCAGCATGCCTTCCCCACAATGGCCATGGGTCCTGCACTTAGCCCAGGCAGCTGAGGCACCTTAACTGCTTTCTATCTTTTGCCAGATTCTTCCTCCCTGTCTTCGGCAAGTGTAGACCATCTAAAAGAAAATGCACCAGCTAGGAAGCTGGCCAAGAGCCTGTTGACGACTTGTCACCATTCAGCACTGTGACTTCAGGCAATGCTCTAAACCCCCTTGTAGTCCTCAGTCTCCTCATCTACAGAATGTAGCTTAAGGACTTTCAGTCATGAATTCCCTCTGGATATGACCCTCAAACACTTGAGCTGACTGTCCATCTGAAAATATGGCTCCTGATACCTGCCCTGAAATATTTAAAAGGAGCCAGGACAGAGCTGGGGACATGAGATCCTTTTCTCTGTGATGTAACAGAAAGAAACAGCCAAGTACAAACAGTGCCGGCAACACCAACATTCTAATGACCAAGTGCTGTCTGGCTAGAGATATGGAAAATTCTTCCCGTGATGAATTTTTAACAGTGAAATCTGACTTGCCTCTTGTGATCCACTGCCTTAAATGCATTTTGGAAACAAGTGGAGCATCAATAAATAAATAATTGACTCTTCCCGTGATGTTTGGGGGCAAGCAGATGGTGAATGAGAGGACAGGCATGAAGGTGTTGTGTCCTGTTAGCAGTGTTGGGGGAAACTGGGAAGCCATGTTCCCCCTGGCCAGCCTCCTTCCTCTGTTGTTCTCTTTCTTGTATGCACTCCACTCTCCACTCCTGTATGGAGTTTCTTGATGTATGCTGGCCTCTACTTTGACTTGAGTGATATTTTCTTGTTGCTATTCCTTCTTCTCTTTGATACCATCTCTTTATTGGTGCTCTTTGTTGGTGTTGATGGTGGGGGTGGTCTTGATGGTGGTGGTGGTGGTGGTCTTGATGGTGGTGGTGGTGGTAGTATTAGTGTTTGTGGTGGTGGTGGTGGTGGTAGTGGTGGTGGTAGTAGTAGTGCTGGTGGTGCTGGTGGTAGTGTTGTTGGTAGTTGTGGTGGTGCTGCTGATGTTGTTTTTGGTGATAGTGTTGTTGTTGTTGGTCATGCTGGTATTGTTGGTGTTGTTGGTAGTGTTGGTATTGGTGGTAGTGGTGTTGGTGGTGTTGATGTTGGTGTTGGTAGTGGTGGTGATGGTGGTGGTGATGGTGGTGTTTTTGCATCTCTTCTCTCTGTTATCTGAGATCCTGTGGTCTTGTGTTGGGATGCTGTGCAGACACCCCAGCTCTGTCTCTGTAGTAGCCTTACATGCATGCTTCTAATCAGTTGGAAGCGGCACAAAAGGACACCTTGAAGGACACTGCCAGCTAAGAAATTTGTGCCTTTAGCATCACTGGCGGAACACTGCACATGAGCTCAGAGCTGGTGCTCTGATTAAGAATAGCTCCCACTTCCCAGTGCCTTTCTGCTTGGACCTGCAGGACACTCTCAGGGCCAGCAGCCTACCATATTGAATATACATGAGGAGCTGAAGCTCCATCTATTAGTGATGAATTGTTGGGCAAAGTAGAGGTGTTAACAAAAACAAATATTAAAAGCATCAACACAAAAAGCAACAACAATAACAACACAACAAAAACAGAAGACAAGAGACAAAAAGAAGCAGTTTTAGTTTAGAAGACCTCACATGTCTGTTTTCCAAAATACGGAAGCTGTATTTTGAATACATATGGGGGGAAAACACCACCTACCTTTTAGAACTTAAGGTCTTCTTGATTCATAGATTTGGAGTCTCTGCTTGGTCCTAACAAAGGAAGTTTTAATTAATTAATTTTGGAGAGAAATAGGGTTACATATATTCCAGGCTAGCCTTAAATTCCTGATTCCCCTGTTCCATATCCCAAGTCTTGAGACTACATTTGTGCACCACCAGACTCAGTTAACGAGTGGAAGGTATCAACTTAGGGTCTGTGGGTACTCTACCAACTAATAGCCTTAGCTCCTTATGAAATATTCTTAAGTGAGCCCTGAATCCCTCCCTTCAGCCATGCTCAGCATCTATTGTTCATCTGCATTTTGAGATGCAAGTTTGGAGAATGTCCTCAGATTCCCTAGGGGCCAAGAATCTATGCTGTTTGAGAATAAGGGACAAGCAAACTGCAGAGAGGGCTGTGTATCGGGCTCAGCTGGGATACAGGTCATGTTAAGCAGGATGGTAAGCAGTGCTAGCTGGCATACCATGGCTCTTTAGGGGCACAGATTATTAATTTTGGGCACTTGCTATGTGTCCATGAAACATTATTAGGAATTCAGTCATCCTACCCTGTCATGGTCAAATAACACAGTAGCCAGCTACATCATAAAAAGCACAAGTTCTTGTACTTGTACATACATGTACATGTACACATTTAAGACGTGTACACATGCGCGTGTATGTGCATACACACACACACATTTTTCCTTCATAATTTAGTGGATGGTGTTTCTTGGGCTTTGAGCTCAGGACCAACCTTTGGATTGAAATTGGTAAAATCGTTGTTTGTTGTGTTTTAAGATTGAAGTCTCTCACTATATGTCAGAAATACTTTTAGGTACCTCACCTTTTCTTTGTGCATTTAAGTTAGTTTTTTGCTGTTTTTAAAAGTAGTTGTTCCAAGAAGGCAAGCCAACAGAACAAAACCTTTACTGATTCTGAGACAGCCACTCTATCTAGCCTTGACAACCAGGAGCTCATCTTACCACTAATATTCATTGACGGTTAAACCTAAATTTAGAAAAAGCAAGTGTGCATCCATTCTAAAACTTCTCTTTGAAGCTATATCCCTGTGCAATACAAGAAATGTAGAAAAGTGCTTTAGGGAGAAGAAAACCAGCCCATGGGAAACTGTGTTTTGACCATATGTGGGAAACTGGGCAGAACTGCTTGGAGGGAAATTTTCCTTGCTACTCTGTTCTGCCTTGAGTGTGCACTGTCTATAATGACTGGAAGGTCCCTTGACCAGCTGGTTCCTGAGAAGGTCCATGTTACCCTTGCTATATCTATTGCTCTCTCATGAAGCTGTGCTGTCCGTGTGTTGTAGTTGCTTGTTAAGCTCTTGGCCATTTTATGGATAATGTATTGAAGGTACAGAGCTTTTCCTGTAGTACATACTGTTGGTTTTGGTTGCTTGTTCTAGGATGGTGGTTCTCAACTTTCCTAATGCTGGGACCTTTTAACTCTGTTCCTCATGTAGTGGGGACCCCAACCATAAAATTATTTTCATTGCTACTTCATAACTATAATTTTTGCTACTGTTATGAATTTTAATGCAAATACAAATGATTCTCAATGGTCTTACGTGACTCCTGTGAAAGGATCATTGAACCCCCCCCAAGGGTTTCCACCCATAGGTTGAGAGACACTCATCTAAAGGCATTAGATGAATCTTGCTTGTATTGTTATAGGTATCTGACTGCACGAATGTTTGCTTTTGCTCTACTAATACTTCAGCAGACTGGCTGTAGTTACTGGGTACTCCACATGAGATATAAGATGGACGATTCACTGTTGTGACTGTGGTAATGCCGCTCTGTTCTTCCCAGAGAATATGAATAGACCTCTGCCTTGGACACACTAAACATACAAGGAAAACAATGACTCTTTGATACTATAAAGTCTTGAATGTTTTAAAGGAGTAAATAAATTAATATTATTCTGTTTCACACAGGAAAATGAGTAGTTGAGGAGGGATGAATGATTTACCCAAACTTACAGTCAGTAATTCTACTACATGAATGCCCATAACTTTGAAAGCGAGGTTTCTGCTAATTTGCACTGCATGCCTGGTGTGCATGTGTCTGCAGCCTACCACTGATGCCCAGGAGGAGAGTCTCCTGGAAGAGACTTTCCTGGAGCTGTGAGAGACTTGAAGGAAGCAATGGAGTCTTTGTTCCATTGTGCCTTTTGGGGACGGTAATGTGGTGTCTGTCACAACAGATGTTTGTCCCTTTGTAAAGATCAGAAAGGGCACATATGTGCTCTTTAACATGTTAGGGCCTGTGCCCTTAGTTTTATTGTCTCTGTGGCCATAGCGATGGCTAATGTGTATGAGTTCTTACCAGTTGCTTTACAGATGATTCCTATTAGAGACTGAATGTTGTTTCCCGACAACTTATATTTTGAAGTTTGAACCTTGAAAGTTAGGGGGCCAGAATTTTGGAAAGTTATCGGTGTCAGATGATGACATTATAACATGGGGTTGTGTTGCTGATGAAGTTAGTCACTTTGTATAATGGGACATCTATCTATCTATCTATCTATCTATCTATCTATCTATCTATCTATCTATATCTACCTCTATCACCTTTCTTCTCTATTTCCTCTCATATAAGGATATAGCAATGGTTGCCTACAAGACAGAAAGAAGCCAGCCCCTTTCAGGATCTTGGCCAACACCTTGAACTTGAATTTACAGTATCTGAAATGTGAAGGTTCTGTTGTAGCTCTGTTGTCATGTCACATGGTCTATGATACTTCATGATAGCAACCCAGACCAAGACTGGGCTCTGAAAGGAAACCGTAGCACAGAGAGCTCACTGGGATTCTCAAAGTCACACAGCCAGGATTCGGGCCAGGCTTGTCCAACTGGCTGTCTCTCTGTGCTAACCTGTTTCTTGCCTTTGCTCTCTGAAAAGGTGGTGAAACACAAAGCCGCACCCCACTGCAGAAACCTTTGAGTCAACAGAGGAGAGCACTGATTCTAGTTGGGAAGTAAATTAAGGTGTGAAAACACTGCCCGTAAAGCTGTGAAACTTGGCTTGTGGACAACCTGTGAAGCTTGTACTGATTCAACGGCGCCATGGGTATTGATAATTTCTGTATTTCTCCCCCATTTTATCATCACCAAGGAAGGGAGATTATTGCAGGATAAAGATTGCTTCTGGAAAAATGGATGGTTCTGAGATGGGGACAAAAGCTTCCTGAGAACTCCAGCCACCAAAATGCTTTTCAAGGTTACCTCATGGCCAGTTGGTGAGCAAATCAAAGACCTGATGCTCAGCAGCTGCACACATCTGCTTGCTCTCTTCCCACTGCACCTAGGTTTCAGGAACTGCTAAGGGTCAGCCTTGGCTCTTCCGACAAATTTCTAGGGTCATTTTCCTCTTTAAACATGAGTGATCTGACCAGGAGACACATGCAGTGTGTGGAAAAACCCAGCCTCAGGCATGCATAGGGCACCACTCTGCCATTTCCCAGACTGGAACTTTGGGATGCGTTACTAAACCTGTAGGTGCGCCTCAGTTCCCTCAAGTCAAAAAGTAATATGGAAACCCAACTCTGGTCACGTCAGGAGGGTCACATCCCGTCGCGTGTGTCTGGCACTTGATGCACACGCAGCCTGTGCAAATGCTTTGGGCTGTTTTGTTATATCCTTGGTGACATATTTTTCTTTAGAAAAATAGCAGAATGTGCTTTTAACCACAACTTGAGTCTGGCCTTTTTCTTTTAATAAGAATGGACAGGATAAGGCTGCAGAAATATTCCAGAATTTTCTAGGAGAGCTCTATTAGTATGCATGAAAGAAGAAAAAGAAATCCTTTACTATAGACTCAGAAGGGAGAAAAAGGGAGAAACTTGCCTCTTTCAGTAATGAGGGATATTTTGTCAGTATTTTAAAGAGGCTTTTCTTATACAAACAGAACTATTCGCTGGTCAGCACCCAGGTTTTTCCTTTTGATGTACAATTTAAATTAAAAGGAATATTCTTAGAAAGACACCTGCACCTGGGTGAGTCACATGACCAATCCTGTGAACCAGGGTTTCAGGGGATGTGCAATTATTTGCTCAGTTAGGCTTAAACTTTTTATTTATCTAATCACCCCCTGTAATGCTTTGATCTGAACTTCCAAAGCCTATTTTTCAACCACTTTAGCTACATATTTTAAGTCTTATGGTCTAATCAGCCCCAGCCCATAAAACATGCAATGTCCTGTTCGGTGGATCCTATCAGGAAATCAGCCGCCACATGCATGCTATATAATCCCCCACTTTGTGCCGGATGAGCTCTTTGGAAATGTCCTTGCTGTCATTATTCTGGGCGAGCTAGAGCGAACCGGCAGGCAAGCGCATCCTCCCATCCAGTCTTCGGCTTGCTTGCTTTTGCAGGCTGACTCGGTAGTGAGTCACTGGTTTCTGCAGGTGTATGCTTGGAGCCCTGGAAGCCTTCCACCTCCCAGCAGGGCAAATGTTTACTTCATCAGTTCATGGGGTTACACAGCAGTCTCAGCCAACTGCATCTGACCGTATAGCAGTTTAAAAATTACATAGGGATGTATGCCTGTGCTTACTGATTTAGTCTCAGGAGAGCCCTGCAGCTTATAAGCTGGAAAAATGTATTGTTGAATAGTTCAAAACATTGTGTGGGTTGGAAATATTTGAAGACAAAAATAATTTATGGGTGGGTCGTCCTGTAAAAGGCATGCTGGAGATGTTCCTTGCTTCTCTCAGTCTCTGGTGGGGTAGTTGTGGGTGGCTGGGGTCTGCAGCAACTGATGAGTAGGCAGTTCCCTTCCTTTCCTATCCTGGGGACTTATCCAAGGGTCTTCAGGAAACTTAGCTCAGTGAATACTTTTTTTGCTTATGAAATGCTCAAATTTTTGGCAGTTATCCAAACATAACAAGCAAACACCAAACACTTAATTTTCCTTATTGATCTTTGACTAAATCTTATTCTTACCTGTTAGCAACACCTAAGGCAGACAAGCACATCAACTGCATAAAGGAATAACAACGTAAACTGTCTGACTACCACCAGGGCAAATTTGTTGGACTTTGGTCTGATGGGACGGCACACAAGGCAATAGTTATTAATTGGTTCTTTTCTGTGTTCAGTGCAACTTATAAGATTCAACCTGCACTAATTTAATTATCAGAACAGCTCTTAGCGAATGAGAACTTTTAGACAGAGAGAGGATTAACAACCCAACTATGTTCACCCATAGGTGACCAGTAATCAGAAGGAGAATTGAAGCTCCATTTGTTGATCCCAGGGCTGCATAGAAAGACAGTACATAGTTATGTGCTAATAAAAATATTTTAGTTTTTATTTCTAATTTTTTTTTATCTTCACAGTGGTGGAAATCAAACCCTAAGCCTTACGTGGATTAAATCTGGATAAAAAAAGAAACCGACTCAATGAGTAATTGTGTACAGTTAAATAAAGAACTTAGAAAGCTGGATGTTTTGTTTCTGACATAGAGAGTGCCAGTCCCCATTAAGAGGAAGGCTGTCATCCAAAACCTTTATTTAGGAGGCAGTGTGAGCGCCAGTGACAGTCTACAAGGAAAGAGAGCCCAGCTGGGAGTCCATACCCATCTCTCTCTCCTGCCTCCATGATCAAACTCAGCCAGACCAGAGACAGCAGAGATCCGTGGCTCAGAGTTTCTTCACCATGGTGGAGGGCACAGCAGAACAACCCTGGAGACAGAGACCCCATCTTTCATCATTATCATGGACAAAGCCCCTTTCCACCTGGCTGTCATGCTTGCTTTTCTGCTCATTTGTAACTTTCCTCAAGTCAGGAACCAGTATAGACAAATACATTTCCTTGATAAATTCTTTCACATTGCTAACAACCCAAAGAAGGAGAGAGGGGCCGGGCGGTGGTGGTGCACGCCTTTAATCCCAGCACTTGGGAGGCAGAGGCAGGCAGATTTCTGAGTTCGAGGCCAGCCTGGTCTACAGAGTGAGTTCCAGGACAGCCAAGGCTACACAGAGAAACCTTGTCTCAAAAAAACAAAAAAAGGAGAGAGGGAAGCTATGTGCCAGGGGCATTCTCCTACAGTCAGGACTGAGTGTCTCTATGTGCCAGGGGCATTCTCCTACAGTCAGGACTGAGTGTCTCTATGTGCCGGGGCATTCTCCTACAGTCAGGACTGAGTGTCTCTATGTGCCAGGGGCATTCTCCTACAGTCAGGACTGACTCTGAAGAGATGCTCATTTTTACATCTGTGCTTTTCCTCCCCAGATCTCCAATGCATTCCAATTATGAGGAAAACATGACCAGCACAGACCTGTATTGAAGGGCATCCTACAAAACAGGTAAATAGTATTCTTGAGAACTGTGAAAGTCTAAAGACCAGGAGTCCTTGAAAATAGCCTTAGCCCAGAGAGGCCAAAGGAGACAGGGTGAGTGGCTGTACCATGGGATGCTAGATAGCTCCTGGGAGAGAGAAGAGGTGCTGGGTACAGTCTGTGGAAACTTGAACAAACTGAAGAGAAACAGCTTACCAATCATGACTGGATTATACAAATAGAAGAGGCTGGTGATGGGGAGATCGGTTGGATGAAACTGTACAGGTGCTCATCACAATTCCTCTGTAAATCTAAAATTATTTTAGAATAAAAATGTAAAGAGAAAAAGCCAGGCAGGTGAGATGTCTCATCAGCACAGGTGCTTGTTGCCAGGCCTGACAACCCAAGTTCAATCTAAAAGTATGGGATGGAAGGAACAACTCACCCCACACAAGTTGTCCTCTGATTTCCACATCTGCACTGTTGCAGATAAGTGACATAAATAAATGCGGAGTTAGCACTTTGCTTGGAGAAAAGGAATGAAGAGAAGAAGAAAGAGACTTCATGGCTTCTCTCTGGTCAAGTTAGTCAGCAGGTCCTTCCTTGCCTGACTGGATACCTTCAGTCACCCACCTAGTCTAACCTTGCAGTATATACAATACTGTTGGGTGATTAAGTTTTAAATTTCTTGAAACCTCATGCACCAACCAGTAACTAAGGGGTACATAATATTTATATAATATTAGTTATTATATAAATAATAAATCAGGCTATAAAACATTTCTCTATTTTTTAAAAAAACACTCTTTAAAAAATATCAAAACTTGAAAAAAAAGTCACATGCCCAGAAGAGATAATGTAAAAGCACATAAATAGTATAACAAAAATAAATTGTATCTGACTTTAATAGTAGAAATAATGAATTCTACACCTGAAAGCAGTTCTAAAAGCTGAAAATTAAGCACGAGAATGTTTCTTATAAGAATACTCAATTTCTTCCCTGTATAAATATGTATATTATGCAGAGAATAAACAAACGCCCTGTGAGTTATGAAATCTGCATGTTCAGCACTATACCAAAGTTTCCCTCTTTACTGAGCTTGGAGAAACAAGGATGGAGGCCTGAGATTGAGAGTGTGGCTCTTACCTGCCACATTTATTTGTAGGATTAGCAGCTCTGCTCATGCCTGTGTGGCCCTCCCTAGCTCACTCAATTTCTTGTTGCAGAATTTTCCCCGGTCCAATTAAATTAGGGCAACAGGAAGCCTGTGATTGGACAGGGAAAAGGGAGGTGGAGCTAAGCGTTGCAGAGACAGAGAGCGCCTCAGAAGGAGGAGGATGAAGGCCAAAATGGAGGCCGATGTGAACCAGCGTAACTTTAACCAGCCACAGGTAGTTACGATATCATAAGATTAGAATAAGTGGGATAAAGCTTTTATCATTATTAATTGGTTCTGAAATTATTGTATTGGCATCTTGTATATTGAGAATTTATTGATACATAAATCTAATTGGTTAATAATAAGCACTAAGAGTTTTGATTCCATTGGGTAAATGGGTGTTGTGGTGCCTGACCATGGGGTGGACGGTCAATACCGATACGTGGGGCTGGCATGGTAACGAAGAGAACTCGGGAGGGCCGGCCATTCTGGAGAGTTGACAGGTAGAGACAGAACCGGAGGGACCACTGAGAGACCACCGAGTTGAGATCACCATGAGGGAGCCATATGGTCTGCTGGTTGCTGGCAGTAGCACAGGGAGCCTACAGATTCATTTCGGGCAGAGGGTTGTCAGCACATGTGTGGGAATGTGCCGGTCTATTTCTTATTATTCTCCACAACAATTCCTAATCTGAATCTCTACCCTCTCCTTCATTCCCCTCCAACCCCATCCAACTTCTTGATGATGTGTGCTTGGTTTGCATCTCTCTGTGGATATAGAGTCTGTCCTGTGGACAGCATAGCAAGAGAAAGTATAGCCTGAGTCTGAACCCCTGAGTGATGGTTAATATGGATTGTAAGCTTGGCAGGATCTACACCCCCTCTAGGTGTCTGGTCATGTCTGTGAGGAAATGTCCAGAGTGAGCACCAGTAGTCATCGCTCCCTGCTTCCTGACTGCAGGCACAGTGTGACCGACTGCTTCCTGTACCCTACACATGCCTTCCCGCATGGTGGGCTGAACCCACCAACTGTAAGACAGACA
The DNA here is from genome assembly GCF_008632895.1 of Mastomys coucha. Lineage (NCBI taxonomy): Eukaryota > Metazoa > Chordata > Mammalia > Rodentia > Muridae > Mastomys > Mastomys coucha. The sequence goes on along the minus strand of NW_022196899.1, from coordinate 28,787,463 downwards.
AACCCTTCCTTCTTTAAGTTGCTTCTTGTCAGGTATTTTGTCATGAGACAATAAGAGAAGTAGATGATACACTTGGAGTCTCCCCTTACAGGGAGCCTTGTCTTTCCTGGGAGCAGGAGGCAATGAAGAGAATAGAAGTGACAGGAGGACAGGTGGTAAGACTGGATTCTTCCTCTGCCCAACTGTTGAGTACACTTGGACAAGTCTTTGAATGCCTGCTTTCTGATTCAGAAAGAGGCCTGGGATCTGGAGACCATGCCTAACTTAGTACATGGTTCTCTAGCAGAAGGCAGGAAGTTAGTTCTGCAGCTAAAGAAGTGGCGTTGGATGAGAACTGCTATTTCCCATCCTGTAATCTCTCCCACTTACTGGCCACTATCTCAACTGGACGTTTTTAGCCTCCCATGATTCATTAACTTCTTTCTCCTTCACAGACTAAGTCTGGGTTCTATTGAGACCACAAACAGTTTAATCTCATAGCCACATTCCCAAGAATGAAAGTGTGTGAGGGTATGCACATGCACAAAGGTGTCTCTGGTATACACACACACACACACACACACACACACACACACACACGCATGCATGCATGCACACAGGCATGCACTAGTAAATAAACAAATCTATCTTTCTTTGTAGATAGCTGATCCTGTCTAAGACAGCGACGGGTGCTCTCTCCAAGGCTGACTTCAGCTATGGCAGCACTGACTCCAGTCTCCCAGCACCCTGCGTGTCCCTCGGAGTGAAAGCTCTGCTGGTTCAGCCCATGTGCATGTGCATCTTGTAGAGAAACATGACTTGTGTAGACCAATCCCCCCAAAATGACATTTGCCTGGCTTTGAGCAACCACACTCTGTTCATAAGGTAGACACACTCTCCAGCTACTGCCTCAGCTATCTGTCATTCCACAGCCAGATTCATCTGGTGTCTAACTCTCTGCCCAGTTCACAACAGGTCTTCAATAAAGGTGTGCTGATGGCAGGGGGGCTGGAGGAGGAGCCCATCTCTGAGATCTTCCCTGTGTCGTTGTTCACTGTCAGTGTCTCCCCACCTGACCCTTAGGCTTCCCTAATGTCACTGGTGCAGCATTTGCTTGTCTGCTTGTCACTTTTCTCTGCTCCACATTGTCTAGGGATAGGCTGTTATGTCACATCCTTGCCCAGGGCATGGAGCTCCCTGTCTGAGCTTCCGTCAGAGCTCCTGTGAGTGTTTGGGCAACACTCTCATACTTTCCCTGACTTTGTGCCTTTCTTCTCACTTTCCTCTGGGGGAATTCCTCTAGTTGTCTCCCGCATCTTGAAATAAAAAAAAAAAAAATGAGGATTTAGTGTATTTAGGCAACACAGCCGGCTTTATTTACGCAACACGAGTTTTAAAGTCAGTGGTGCTCCCCTCAGCGAAGAGGGGAAGAGGGCGTCTGAGAAGCCATGGAGTATATAGGGAAGAATGTGGGAAGATTGACGGAATGAAAGCAAGGTTCATTCCTTTTCCCAAATGACTCTCTCAGGCTGTTGGAGGAGGTGCATTTCAGTCAGCCTTGGAAATACCATGGCGAAAGGTGCTTTTGGCAGAGGAGTAAGCAGGCACAGAGGCAGGAGGAAGGCAAGGAGGGGTTTGGCAGACAGCACCGTCAGCTTTGGTTTAGAGGGGTCTTCACACAGTGAAGCCAGTTGAGAACTACAGACATTTTTGTCTTATCTGTCTTTTGCTTGTTTATTTTGATTTCTGTTTTTGTGCTTTTGTGGCAGGTGTGTGTGTGTGTGTTTCCAGTTTCCATTGGTGTTGTTTTGGTTTGGTTCTTGTCTGACTGTTTGTTTTAAGGAGAAAGAAAAGGAACATAAAGTTAAGTGGGGGAAGAGGTGGAGAGGGTCCTGGAGGAAGGAACTGTGCACAGGGAAAACATGATCAAAATGTATTGTGTGAAAAAAAAGCACATAAAAATTTATATAAACACCTAAAGGAAGGAGGAGGATGTGAGGATGGATGGTGGGAGTGACAGATACTAAGACACACTCAAACAAGATGTGACCATCCATAGAACTGTAGTTTGACCCCACACCACTTCATAAACACTTCCTCTTTACACGGAGCAATAGTTTCTCTGCAAGCCTGTCAGCCATTAGTGATTGGTGGACAATGGCTTGCTTTGGGAAAAAAGTTTGCTCCTGGGAAGAGGGCACATTCCAAAGCTCTCTGGGTACCTGGAAGAGTCCTGGGAACACTGAGTGCCAAAAGCCAGGATTGGATTAGAAAGAACCAATACTGCCTTCTGGCCATTGTGTTATGGACCCTATGGGTCACCTAACAATCCCCCTGAACCTGGCTCCGAAAAAAATGCTTTAAATACACTTTAGAAACCTAAAGAGTTTTACATTATAAAATGTATTTTGTATTAGATTTTATTACTAAAATATTTTAAATCAAATGTTTACATAGTAATGTGCATGCTACTTTGTTAATAGACTAAATGATGAGAGCTTGTGGTAGCCACAGAAGTGTAAGGGAGGGAAAGGGCTTTCAGATGTCATGAACAGATGCTTTGGAATGTGACAATACTGCTGTGTGTCAGTGTCATAGATACTGTATGACTGCTTTGTCTTATTAAAGATAGAGGAAAAGTCACATTCTCCAATGAAATTTAAAATGTCGCTATTTCCATTTAAGTTCATAAGCCAACTGAATTATCAAAAAAAAAACCCTTTAGCTACCACAAGTTAGGGACTCCTAGGCCAGGCTGTACTGTCTTCTGTAGTCAGAGCCTTGTTTGAGGGTTCCTTGCTCTGTCAGGGGTTGGGCTAGGAGAGAGGGGACCTAAGGAGTAACTCTAGCAGGAACAGAAGAGAACTGCTCAGGTAGACCCAGAACTAAGACCACAAGGCTAAAAGAATAAGCATGGCAGAAAGGGGCAGACAGTCAGAAGGACAGTCAGTCAGGAGTCGCTTGGTGTCTAGGTAGGAATATAAAGACACTTGCTCGGGATCCAGGCCACACCCTATAACTCAAGCTTATCCTGCAACCAAAGGGAGGAAGAACTGAGAAAGAAGGGATGGAGAGGAGGGAGAAGAATACAGCAGGAGCACTCTCACTTCCTCCCACTGCTGTCACAAAAGAAATCAGGCTGAGGGCCTAAAGGAAATGGCATTGTCCCTGCAGGCTATCCCTCTTCAGGCTGAGGTCTCAAATCAAAGATGTTGTCCCTCTGCCTCATGGCCTCATCTTCAATGAGAAACCATCCTAGATTGTACATATAGGAAATCTGAAGGGTGGGCACTGGACAGAGCTCTTAGCACACTGAGGTTGAAGTACTCAGTGTGGTTAATTCTACACTCAAAAAAAAAAAAAAGAGGCTTTAACAGGTGTTTTGGGGCTCTAACTATATTTTCTGTCGAACAGAAGCCACTGCTTTGGGTACACCGTGTCTCCTTGGTGGATTAAGTACTAACATGGTCACCCTTTCACTCTGCAGGCAGGTGGCATTGGGAGCTCCTTCCTCACAGAGTAAACTGTAAAGGAAGAGACACATGTGGGGGGTTCTGTTTAGGGTTTCATGACAACATTAAGAATGATAGAGTGGCAACCATGCCTTCAACACACCAAGAAAAGAGAGCTGTATTTCATGTTGCTTGGTCCACCATGTCTACTTTTCCAGGTAGTCACAAAAAAAGACAAGAAGGGTGAATGTTAGAAATGTATAGCCTGGCTTTGCTGAGTCCAGCCTCTCCCTCCAATGGCCTGTGAGGCATTGGACTACCCTGGAACTTCTTAGAAGGAGATATGAAGAATGTCACCAAGCCCTGTCATGGGTCACCTGGTACATCTCTGGTTGGCTCCCTGGGTCAGACACCAGGATGCCCCATGGTGTTCTGAGTTTCAGTTCAGCCATGAGCTTAGCAGGGATACATCCCAACCAGCCTCACAGACGTTGAAAACCTAAATCCAGGGTGTGCCCTGATCCCAAGAGTGCAGAACTGGAAAGTGGTGCACAGAGCCTTGGGTGAGACCATGGGAACACAGAACACAGAGAGCTTGTGTGCAGAACCCCAGTGGTTGCTGGGGTTAGGGGGAAATCTATTTACAGTCGTTTGTACTACAGTGTTTTTCAAAGCTCATTTCGTATTAATTTATAAGAGTCTCGTGGAGAAGCAATTACAAGCTCTTTTAGTGCTAATACAATAGTCCCTGAGGCAGAGAAGCACTAAGGCAGAATACAGTTGGAAAATGCTCCTTTTCCCTGGCTTGTTGAACCTGAAGGTGTGTTTAGCATCTGACTCCAGGAGCTCGCTTGCACCTTCTTTCTTTTCCTAATACAATGTTGGCAGCTTTTCATTCTATCTTACCACAAATCTTTGCCAAAACTTGAATCTACTTCCGTCAGACTAACTGTCTGTCTCCAAAAACAAAGTGGTGGTTCTTCTGAGGGCTTGTGTGAAAAGGGTAAACGTGAGTGACACTTGCCATCAGCTGAATGGTGTCACAAGGCTGGGAATCAAAGCCATGAGAATGGCCTGCTGGCTCAGTCTACAACTGGGCCTTTCCTGTGCAGAGTGTAGGGACATGGGCAATTGTGGTGTGAACACACACTCCTCACCAACCTTACAGATCATTCAACCTCAGCTTTAATCTATTACTAGTCCTTTGTTTTAAATACCACTTTCAATAATTTTACTGACCAGTCCTTTGTTTTAAATATCGCTTTCAATAATTTTACTGATCAAATGAAGCTGCATTCCTCACAGGTCCAAAGAAACAGAGGGTTCTGGTTGCACGGTGTGACAGCTCTGGAATTTAAAGAAGCATGTGTATATGGCCAAAGTGGTCAACTTTTCAGCATAGGGAAAGGAATGGGAACTGGAAGGAACTCTTTACCGCTCAGTGTCCTGACCTGCTCATAACCCAGTCCCTCCAGAAAAAGGCTCAGGGTCAACATTGGTTCCTACGCAGGTTTCTGTCTCTCTTTGTTCATTAATTCCTCTTGAATGTACATACATATGTGTGTATGTTCAGAGAAGACGGGAAGGAAAAAGAGAGCTGCTGATTTTCTTAAGAGCGTACTTATCTGAATGCCTATCAAGCACAGGCTTCAAAGGTTGTAATGTTGCAGGAGCATGGCGGGAGTGTGGACTGCGGATTCCCTAGCTCAGTTCCCCTCAGTTCCACTGCTCAGGGAATGAAGAGGCCTACAATAGGCTAGCGAGAGGTTTGTGGCAAACTGGACTTGGCTCAATTCTCTAATCCTGTCCTGAAATTAACCAATGAATGAGATGACAAGATAAATATTATCACTTAGGGTTTTTTTTTTTACATTTTTATTCCACCTGAGAAGATAGAGGGTCAGTAAATAGTATTTTTTCATTCATTCTAAGAAAAAAAAATAAAATTGTCCATATTTATACTTAAAGTTTTTGTGGCCTAGATTCAAGTTTCCGTGAAGGAGACACCTCTGTGGCTCACAGAAGCGATGTTAGAGTCATATTTGATGTTATTCATCACTGTGGACACTGAAAATGAGCAGGCCGCTGTTTGACAATTGTTTTACATTGGTTGTGAGCCTGTAAGAATATGTCTAGTTTGGAAGTTGACCAGTTGCTGCTGGCTCCTATCCTATGCACCCATGAGAAACTCCTCTCATGCTCCCAGGGGTGACAAATACTCCCTCAAGATGGGAGTATGTAACAGACTTGCTATAAACTGAAGTGAATTTAAGAACTGACCTCGACCAGTGTCTTAGAGTTTCTTCTATTGCTACAAAACACCATGACAAAAAAGCAAGTTGGGGAGGAAAGGGTTTATTTGGCTTACGCTTCCAAATCACTATTCATCCTCAAAGAAGGCCCGGACAGAAACTCAAACAGGGCGAGAACCTGTTGTCTTGTAATTATACCAGAAAATTAAAAGCACAATACAAGATAGTTGTCACAGCTCTGCTGATACTTGAAGAGGGAGCTCATTTCATTTGCTGGGATATGAGAAAGGTTTGTGAGCCAGTTACCAAAAGTAGTGACCAGTCTGTCGTAGCGAACTGCTTGGGATGTAGCACAGTTGGCAAAGTGAGTGCTTCCATGGCATGCACAAAGCCCCCGATTCAATAGTCGTCACTGCAGAATCCAGATGTGGTGACACAAGCCTGTGTAATTCCAGCACTTGGGTGGGAGAAGGATCGGAAATTCAAGTTCATCATTGGTTACTTAGCAAGTTTGAGGCAAGCCTGGGTTACATGAGATCCTGCCTAAAAATGAAGGAAAAAAATCCGTGGTGGGAGTCTTTGGGGCCTAAACTGGGATCAGTGGGACTCATCTCCAAACCAGAGCTCCCCTCCTCCTGCTCTCAGACTCTTCTAATCATCCTCCTTGTGTTCTTCCCACACACCAGCCACCCCCTCTCCAGCCCAGCTCCCAGACACCTGCTAAGGCGGTGGAGCTGCTGCACCGGCAAAGGCTTAAATGAGCCCGGGGAACTGGGAGAAAACTTTCAACATGACTTGAAAATGTGACTCATGCTGTTCATCTTCCATGAAGCCTCCCAATATCATAAAATCACATCTGCTCATTATATATAAAATCTGGTAACTAGAAAGAGTGAGAAAAATTAGTGTTCGTAGCTGTCACCATCACAATCATAGTTAATATGCTGGTGTACCGTCTTCTGATAGTCTTCTTTCACATCTCTATAGATGTGTTGGGTATGTAATTTTGTGCCCTGTCTTTTTATTTATATATTTTTTTTATTTTTGCTCTGAAAGTCATTCACATTGAAAAGTTCTTGCAATCAAAACTTTCTAAGAATACATCTCTGTGAATGAAGATGGTCAGGTGAAGAGTTTCATACTTTCACATGCTCAAAGATCATTGTGGTAGAAAAAATACAAGGTATTATACTCAATGTTGTCACCCCTCCATTCTAAGCTACTGAAAAATAGGAGTGGACAGAATCATTGAAAATCAAGTGTATTTTCCTTCTGAATGAATTCCCTCTGTTTGGAGCTAATTTTACTTCTGAATTCTGCTCAAGCTGAATAGACAACTTCATAAAAGAGAGGGATAGCTATCCCAGGAATCCATTAACTGGGAGAGGAAAAATCTTTTTAATGCCAGAAAGTTCAAAAATACTACCTGTAATTTGTATCTAATTAATCATCACACGAATGCTGTGTTTCTATGTCTCGAGAGGCCGTTGCTTAATGGAAGGCTCTTCTTGACTATAATAAGATTGTTAATGTTGCGTTCCTCTATGAAAGTTTGGTTATCATTCTACACAAAAATATTTCTATATCTGAGAAGATTGATTCTTAAACTGAAAACATTTATGTAACCTCTACTCCTTTAAAAATAAGCACTCGGGGCTGGAGAGATGACTCAGCAGCTAAGAGCACTGGCTGTGATGCCAGAGGACCCAGAGTTTGATTCCCAGCACTTACAAGGTGAAGCTAAACCAGCTGTAACTGGGGTCCCAAGAGATTGAGCACCCTCTTCTGAACCAAACATGCATGCAGTGCACATACATCCATGTAGGCAAAACACTCATACACATGAAATAAATTAATTTTAAAATTTTAAGTACTTCATTAAACAAAAGGAGATGCCTAGAAAATTCTATGTAACACTATCTGTTTGATGTAAGTTGAAAATGTAAGAAAAGAGAAGAAAGAAGAATTTCAGGACTGTTCCCATTCTAGCCTGTAGATCATTTTCTGTGAAAATTAGGCTCTATGATGATTTGAAACATCACAAAGATGAGTGTATAGCCTATAATCCCAGCACTTTGGAGGCTAAAACAGTAAGATCAAATGTTCAAGACCAGCCTGGGCTGTATTGTAACGCTCTGTGTCATACAATTCAAAATCAAAGGGGAGGGCTTTTATTTATATGCAATAAGGAAAAATGTTTATGAACCAATTACTGAAAACAGTTGTTAATTATCATGTTTATATAACTTGAGTGTGTATGTACATGACACCAAACCCCAGGACTCTCCATATTTAGCATATATAACTAAATTGGTTAATTATATTTGTAAAAAACTGGAATTTTTTTGTACAACTCTAAAAACTTAAACAGGTGGATATGGCTCTGATGTATACAAAAATATTCAGATAACTCTTTGACATGTGTTTTACTATATCAGGGAAAAAGAGTGAGGTCCCTTCTCTGAGTTCTTAGCTTCATTAATAAAAGAATGTACAAATGTATTCAGGAGAAAACTCAAGGACAATTTTATTAGCATTTGAGGAGGAAAAAAATTAAGGCAAGCAAGCTGTTTTATTAATTAATTAAGTTTTTTAATAATTTAATTTTAATTTTAAATTTTATTTAAATTTTAAAATAATTTTAAGTTTGTTTAATAATTAATTAATTAAGAGGAGGAGCATGGGGAAGGAGGAGGAGGAGGAGCAAGAGGAGGAGGAGGAAGAGGAGAAAGAGGAGGAGGAAGAAAAGGAGAAGAGGAGAAGGAGAAGAAAGAGAAGAGGAGGAGGAAGAGAAGGAGGAGGAGGACGAGGAGGACGAGGAGAGAGAGAGAGAGAGAGAGAGAGAGAGAGAGAGAG
>NW_022196899.1:28771996-28778914 GCF_008632895.1 Mastomys coucha | reverse complement strand
GAGAGAATGAGATCTGAGACATTTATCAGTAGCCACATCCCACAGAAAGGCCAAAGGCTTCAGAGGCAGAATGGGCAAGCATCAGAGAAGGCATGCACAGGCTTTGGGAAAGCAAATAGAAAAGGTTATGCTTTTCTGAGATCTCAGAAATGTGGACAGGCACTGTGGAGCTACGTAATGGGAGTTCGGAAAACCCACTGGGGAGGAGCTTCTGCAAAGGAGAGGTACATGGTCTCTGTGAAGGGATAATTATTCTTCCTATATTCTCGTATGGCTTTAGGTGAGTCAGCCTTCCTGGATGGCAGTGTCTTGACCAGGATCTTGAAAGGCCGTGCTGGATTAAGTATTAAGGGGAGAGGAGAGACAATAATATGTAACGGTCTGATCTTCGAAGTGGGTGTAAATGCCGGGTCTCCATCTAGGCCTGATGAAGGAACTTCTTTTCTTTGACAAGGAGGCAGTGATCCTTAGTGGGACTCAATAGCGCTCCCAAAGCACTGACAAAAGCAACTTAAGGAAGGGAAAATGAATTGTGGCTCAGAGTTTGAGGGTACTATTCATCTTGGTGAGGAGGATCCCAGCAGCAGGAGTGTGAGGAAGCTGGTCACACTGCATCTGATGTTGAGAAGCCAAGAGTAGTAATTGTTTTCTGTTTTTGATTCAGTCCAGGACCCAAGCCTGTGCAATGGTGCCATTCGCAAACAAGGGTCTTTCTCAACTCAAACTAATCTAACCTAGATAACCTAGCTCAGGTTCCTAGATGATCCAGATCATGTCAAATTGCCAATTAATATTAATGATTACAGATGTGCTTCATGCAGAGAAGAGCAGGTGTCCTTACCAGTCCCACAGTGTATGACAAGAAAGACCACTGCTAGGGAGAGACCAACATCCCTTGCATCTGCACTCGATTTTACAAACAGACTTCCCATTGTATAATTCCGTATTATGAGTAGCTTGATTTACTTGGTGGTTTTGAGTGACATGAACTTAATGATATAACTTGCCAACATCTGACCTAAGGAAGCTTAGAAGTAAAGGAGAATCTGTGTTTGATAACTGAAAGGCTAGACTAATGTGACTGCTACTTGTAAAAGCCATCCCCAAACATAAACCCTAGCTTACAGAAAATTAAATCCCATAACTCTACATTTTAAAGAGGAAACTATTGCCAAGCTTACTTGACTTCCTGTCTTTTGTCTTACAACAAAACCTCCTGGTTTAATCTAGTAAATGAAGATTCAGCTGAGAGTGGGGAAGGCCAACACACACAGACCTTTTCCTAAAGAAATTTGGTATTTCTGATGGATCCATTCAAAAGTAAAACAAATCGATCAGTTGAAATGTACTTGTATACTTTATACTTAAATTTATCACTTCAGTCAAACTTTAGAGGGTGGGGACTTGACCAAGTGTCTCACCTTTTATTGAAATGAATTGAATTTCAAAGTTAATTTTTAAACTTAAAAGCACAACCTTTAACAAAAGCGTGGAATTATTTGCAGTGTGCATTTCTAATGCTGAGTGGGTATGGCTAGTATTTATACAGATCCCCCTCAGCCACTTTATTTTAGAAAATGAAAAGAAACCACTGGCCACACAAAGATGTGGAAGGAAGGTGCTAGTTGACCCAGCTGCAACCTCAGCCTTCTGCCACCACCCTGGCATTCTGACAGAGGTATGTGATGTCTAAGAGATGGCTGAATGAGAAATCACATCACAGCCACATTTTATGTTCCATATTGAGATAGACATTCTAGCCTAATAATGTTAACAATGTTTTAAAAATTATATGCAAAGCAGATAATTCTGTACTAATCAAAGAATACCAAGAGTAACAATTAGTATTTTTTTGTTATTGTTTGGATTGATTGTGTTTTGAGGTAAAGTCTCACTTGATAACTTAAGTTATCTTATATTTAAGGCAATCCTCCTGTCTCAGCCTCCAAAGTACTGTGATTATAGGTATGAGCCACTGTGTACTATGTACTACCTGTACTGTAGCTATATATGGAATAGTTGTGAAATTCTAGGAAGTTTTGTTTAGTTGTTCTATCCTGTAGATCCAACTAAAGAAAGAAATGCAAACTTACCTCTAAGACTTCTTGATTTTAAAGAAGAGATATGAATTTTTAAATATCATCTATTGGAGCAAAGATTACCTTGTCCTTTAAGAAAATGTGTCTGAGTAAGCATGGTGTAAGGATAGATACAGGGTAAATCAACAGAGCCTTTGTCAAATGCTGATGAAGTGTAATGGCCAAGTCCATCAGGTAGCCTTGATCTGTGGAAGAGGATGAATGAACATCACCACATCCCACAGCTACTGTCAACTTCAGGCTTAAGACTCTCAACTTGAAGGAGTACCTACCTGCCTGTGGCTGAGAACCGTGAGATATTTAGACAGGAAGGAGAGGGATGGTTCTGCCTTCCACAAGATTGGTCCTCACATCTCAGATAACCAGCTTTGTTATCTGCATTTGGTGAATCAAAACTTTTCTCCCTTCAGAGCTACCTCTGGGTTTTTGAGCTTTGAATATCCCCTGAAGAACAGCCTCTGTCAGAGCTTTCTGCAGCCACATTGCTCTCCGCTCTACCTTTATTTTCCTCTTTAATTTGAAGCCAAATTGGGAGGAGGGAAGCACCTGCAATCTGACATGTATGAGCTGGAATGAAAGTATTTTCTCCCAATGTTGGATTAATTAGCATTATCAGAAAAACAAAGGAAGCAAAGCTCCCAGTAAGTATTGCATTAATCACATTGCTGGTGATCGGGGCCACAATAGAAATACAAGACAAAACAAAGAAGCTGGAAATAGCTCTGAGGCGAGTCACACACTGAAGGTACCTCTTGGTAGGAAATAGACACACTTGCATGTGCAGAGTGAAACAGGATCTTGAATTACACAAAATTGAAAGAGTCAATTGCAAAAACACTGAATCCCAGAAAATGGAGAAATTTTTATACTTGGGTTGGCTAAATTCCAGTAGAAGAGTAGACATGGAGAGGGGAGAAGGCAGAGAAAGAGAGATCTGGAGGAACAGAACACAGTTCCTTTTTGTAAAAAAGGCAAGAAAGCTTTGATGTCAAGTCTAGCCAAAAGTCATATATGCAGGATCACTTCATCAAAACTCAGAAATGTGACATTTCTCTCTGCTTTATATGTAGGACTGGATACTGTTGGAAAATCCAAAACCATTGTTGGAGTGATGAAACACTAAATTAGTTATAACTTTTAAAGAATGGAGTGAGTCATATGGGTGGTTTCTTGTCCTATGTTTTCTGTATCAGAGTCTATTCTAAAAGTTCTTTACAAAGGGGTTTTATATGAAATCACCAGTTTGTGGTGTGCACTTCATAATGAAGAGTGAGCCCAGCAAGGCCCAGAGGATTGTGAAGGAATGGAAAGCATAAGGTTTTCTTCTGGTTTTCAACAGCAAGTTCCAAGTCACTTTTCTGTGTACCAAATATTCTTACTCAGAAATACTAAACTTGGGGAAGTGTTTGCAGAATGTGCACAAAACCTTGGCATCTCAGAGCCCTGTAAAACTTCATAGAGTGGTTGCATTAGTCTCTAAAGGAACAGAATTGGTTACATATATTCATATTATATAAATGTATATACTTCTATATTAAATGATTTAGATACAAGTAAAATGAATGATAAATATTTGCTGTTATGTTATGAAATATTAACATAAATTACATATAAGCAAAAGCTCTTTTCCTCCATGCCTTTTTATGGATGTGGGTGGGCTGCCACAGCAAAGTGTGGTCCAGGACAGTGGATCTTCATATCTCAAATGATCTTATCAAGAAAATCTTTCACAGCCGTGGCTGGTGGCTTGGATCCTAGTTGACTCTAAATGTAGTCAGGCTGGCAATCAAGATTGGCCCTTGCAGTGATACATGCTTGTAATCCTAGAACTCAGGAGGAGAAGCTAGGCAAAGACAAGTTCAAGGTCATTCTTGGCTGCACAGAGAGGAAGGTCCCGAGGAAGGGAGGGGGAAGAGGATGTCTCCTGAATCCTCAAATCCCTCTGCCCCTGCTTTCTTTCCACACATCACCACTTGCTTTTCTAGTCATTTGAGCCCCCTTTCCTAATCTTTCTTCTCTCAGTCCACTGCACCTACTCTCCCAGTGTCTTCTCCACTCCTTAGTTGAACTCGGATGCCTTTCTTTCATACTTTCAATCTATCAGATAAAACAAGAATTTACTACATACAACCCAGTTCTACACAATTTGGTAACTAAGTATATAACACACACTTGTTCTGCTCAGTGTTTTTGCCATTTTATTACTTTGTGTGCATGGTGTTTTCCTTGCATGTATCTGTTCACCATGTGTGTGCAGTCCCCTCAGCAGCTAGAAGAGGGTGTCAGATCCACTAGAACTGGAATTACAGAAGCTCGGCAGCCATTATGTGGGTGCTGGAGACAAAGCCAGGGTTCCCTGGAAGAACAAGGAGTGCTTTTAACTGCTGAGTCATATCTCCAGCTCTGTAATTTACTATAGAAGTCCATTGTGAAGTGCAAATATAACATCTGATGTCCAAAAGTTATAGAAAGACTGAAAATGCTGACATATAACATTGATTCTTATACAAACGAATATAAAAGTTAATGTGGACCAGCATTTTAAGCTGTTTACTAAACATGGGTGCCAAAAAGAGGGCCAGTTTTATGTAGCTCACAGATCCTATCTTACTTATGCTGCTGTAACAAAGCACTGTAATGTGGAAATCTTGCAGATGACAAATTTATGTCATTGTTTTGGAGTCCAGACATGTAAAGAGAAGGCTTCACAGATTTAGGGCTCTGCAAAGGCCCACTTCCGGGTCCACAGACAGCTGCTGTCCCCCACCTCACAAGGCAGCTGTCCAGATCCTCTTCTGCACAGGCAACTCTCTTCACAAAATCCTCAAGAGCAAGCCCAGCATAGACCATCACCTAGATGAGACATCGACATTCATTTTCAGAGGAAACACAGACAGCTAGTCCACAGCATAGCTCTTATGAAATTAACAAGAGAAAGACAACTATTTCTCAGACTATGGATACAGAAACCTTCTTTAAAGTGGAAATGGTTGGTCAATAAGTTCTCTAAAATAGATGGTGGCTGACTACAAATGGGCATATTAAAATAACTGGGTGTCACTTGCGTGTAGCAGTTGACATTTTGTAAGTCAATAATGATGTGGAGAGGAGTGGGCATGAATGAGATCAAAATATGTTCAAAATTGCTTTGGCATGGGTGACAACTTCCTGAACAGAACACCAATGGATCAGGCACTAAGATGGACAATCAATAGATGAGACCTCGTGAACCTGAAAAGCTTCTGTAAGGCAAAGGACACAGTCAAAATGACAGCCTACAGAATGGGCAAAGATCTTCACCAACTCCACACCTGACAGAGGGCTAATGTCCAAAATATATAAAGGACTCCAGAAACTACATGTCAACAAACCAAGTAATCTAATTAAAAGATGGGGTACATATCTAAATAAGGAGGGATCTCAATTGGTCCAGAAGTACTTAAAGAAATGCTTGACATCCTCATCAAACAGGGAAATAGAAATAAAAATGACTCTGAGATTCCATCTTACACCTGACAGAATAGCTAAGATCAAAAACACAAGGAACAGCTCAGGCTGGTGAGGATGTGGAGCAAGGGGAACACTCCTCCATTGCTTGTGGGACTGCAAACTTGTACAGCCACTTTACAAACCAATATGGTGGTTTCTCAGAAAATGGGAATCAATCTACTTTGAGATCTAATTCTACCACTGCTGGGCATATACTAAAGGATGTTCCATCAAAGACACTTGTTCAACTATGTTTATAGCAGCATTATTCATAATAGCCAGAAACTGGAAATAATGTCCTAGATGTCCCTCAACCTAAAAATGGATTTAAAAAAAAAAAAGTGGAATGCTTACACAATGAAGTATTACTCAGCTGTTAAAAAAAAAAACAAACCATTATTTTAAAAGTAAAACTTTCAGGTAAAGGGATAGAAATAGAGAAAAAAATCATCCTGAATAAGGTAACCTGGACCCAAGAATACAAACATGGTATGTATTCACTTATAAGTGAATATTAGCTGTAAAATAAAGATAATCATGCTACAGTCCACAGACCCAGAGAGGCTAAGTAACAAGGAGGGCTCATGGTGGAACACATGGATCTCCCTGGAAAGGGGAAATAAGTAGACTGGGGGAGGATGAACACAGGAACAGGTGGGATCGGTGGAGGAATGGTGGACAGTATAGATACATACAGGAGAGACAATGGAGTTGGGGGCATCTTGGGGACAAGCTAGAAACATAGTGTAATGGAAACCCTCAGAAACCTAATTGCTAAGACTCCTAGCAAGAGAGGATAAGGAGCCTCAAGAGGCCATCTCCTATAACTGTGGGACCGTGAAAGGTAGCTTGGTCACCGGTTGAACTAAGGCTTGAAACCCCGGAGACCCCTAAGGAACGGTGGGTGTTTTGCCTGTTCCTGGGCACCAAGCCCCTGTCACTAGCTCCCCATAGATTTGTGGCCATCAGTCACATAAGGACAATGCCCCAAGCTCCTCCCTGTGTAGAGGATGTGACCTGTGGTCACAGTAGGCTAAAGACTAATCTCCATTTTAATGAGGTACCTAAAGGCCTGGAGGCTTAGCCAATAAGCTTTTCTTCCCAGACACTCCTCCCTACAAAAGGTATTTAATCTCAGGTCCACCCTGAGAAGTAGCTATGGTTTTAATCACCCACTTTCCATCATGACAATAAATGCCTTTAAACCATGGACAGCCTCTTTTCATTGGGATTCTCTGTGGGGAGCAATGGAGAAGGCTTTCACTTAAAGAGACACCATCTGCCGGGCGGTGGTGGTGCTCGCCTTTAATCCCAGCACTTAGGAGGCAGA
>NW_022196899.1:28751553-28771986 GCF_008632895.1 Mastomys coucha | reverse complement strand
ATTTCCCATAGAAGGCCTCTCTGCACTCACAGCCATAGCCACCACCAAGCCAAGCTCAAGCCAAGCCCGCCTGCTACCAAGCCAAGGACTCACCTTCAGGACCTGTCAGAGCCCCCCCTTCCTCCACCCCCAAACCCTGACCCCAGGCCAGATCCAGCCCACAGGCCCCCACTCGGTTCTCAGCTCTTCTGTGGCTTCCAGCAGTACCTGAGAAACAGACAGCCCCTGCCTCGTTACAGACCCAGGGACCCACAGCCAGCTCCAGCTGTCCCGCAAATCAGACTACCCATGGAGTGGTGACCCATGGCTTCCCTACAGCCCACCACCAGCCCAGCGACCATAGTCAACTTCCCATGTCCTGCCTCCCGGAGCAGCTGAATCCTGTGGCAGAGCAGAAGCAGGACCCATAACTCTATATAACCAGGCAAGAATTCCAGTGGAGGGATTGAGACATCAATCCAACTACAAAACCTCCTCAACCTAATTTACCTTCCTTGCAAGATGTGCTAGGGTAAAGGTGATAAAGAAATTACCTTTAGGGTGGGAGTGGCCAACCAATGACTACTGGGACAGCTTGAGACCCATGTCTAGAGAGGGAGCCCACTTCTGACACTGCCTGGAGGGCCAGAACCCACAGACTGCTAGCCCAGAAACCTCGGATAGAACTAAACACAACTGGCAAAAAAAAAAAAAAAAAAAAAAAAAAAAAAAAAAAAAAAAAAAAAAAAAAAAAAAAGTCAATGAAATATAAAATGATTTCTAATGATACTCTGTTATACTTGTAGACAGGAACCTAGCATAATGATTATCAGAGAGGCTTCATCCAGTAACTGGTGGAAACAGTTGCAGAGACCTACAGCCAAACATTATGCAGAACTCAAAGAATCCTTTGGGGTGGAGAGCCAGAGATGTCAAAGACATTACAAGAAAACCCACAGAATCAACTAACCTGGGCTCATAGGGGCTCACGGAGAACAAACAATCAGAGAACCTAGGTCATGGGTCTGAGCTAGGCCCTCTGCATATATGATGTAGTTGTGTAGCTTCGTCTTTTTGTGGGATTCTTAACAATGAGAGTAGGAGCTATCCCTTGGCTTTTTTGACTGCTTTTGCTACCCATGTCCTCCTACTGGGTTGCCTTGTTCGACTTAATAGGAAGGGAGGAGCTTAGTCTTAGTACAACTTGAAATGCTACATTTGGTTGAGATCTCTGGGAGGCCTACCCTTTTCTGAAGGGAAATGGAGAAGGAGTAGAGGTGAGAGGGGAGTTAAAGGGGAGAGGGTGGGAAGCGGGGAGGAGGGGAAACTGTAGTTGGGATATAATGTGTGAGCAAAGAATAAATTTTAAAAATTAATAAAAGATATAATAAAAGTCAACAAGTTTTCTAAAATGGAGTGTTTATTATCAGTGCTTACTCCAGAAAGGCAAGTTAAAGCAGAGCTGCATCACCTTGCATGTAGCAGTTGAAGTTTTATAGGTCAGTGATGGTGTGGAGAGGAGTGGGCATGGATATGATCAAAATATGTTGCATAAAATTCTCAAAGAGTTAATATATTTTTTAAATGTCAAAAAACGCTTACTCTTGATAACAGAACTCATCCTTCCATACTATGCATAGATTTGTCTTTCCAAGAATTCATTTCAGCCAGAAACAAACAAAGAAATTCACCAGTTACACTTCTGGAAGGGGGCATGTGTGGAGAGAATCATAAATGGATATAGAAAACATTTTCCTAAACGTTTACTTTGTAAATACAGTGCACTCACACATCCCATCCCTCATAGACGTGAACGCTGTTGAAATCATCAGAACAGACTGTAACTGGATACTCACGCAGTTTGCCTCAGGGCAGTCTTCTCTATTTGTCTGCATTTCTGAAATGAAGATGAAAGCTAATTACAGTAATCCTCTGCAGTAAGATGAGGGGGAAGAGGTGTACTGCGAGGCCTGTGAGGTTCAACAGAAAGGATGTCTGAGTGTCTCTTAACCATCCTGCCTTAACTAACATCCGAAGCAGTCTGCAGCTTCCTGTGTCCTTGGGACCTGCAGGGACACCCGGGAGAATTAGAAGCTCTGTGCTCTGCACACAGCCGGGGCTTCCCAGTTCTGAAAAGCAGAACTATCAACCCTAGTGCCAGAGCCATGCTTACTAATGTGATCTGACCCTGAGAACACTGAACGTGTCCTGTAGAGTCAGTTTTGCCAGTGAATCCTAACTCTAGCAAATTTAAGTTGTATAAGCTCAGACAAGGTCCCTGGCTTCTCCATGCTTCTGATTTCTCCTCTGAAATAAAGGTAACAATGTACATGCAGCAGACTAGACTGGTAGATGAGAATCCTCCATCCCTGGAGGCTGGGTGAGAAGACACATTGCAAAGACAATTTGAAAGCACTGGTCTTAGGTAAGGAAGGTAAGGATCCTTGTGGGATGGGAAGCCTAAGGGTGTAGAAGAGAGGAGCCTTCGGAAGGTGGGTAAGTTTTGCACCCTTGGTGAAAATGTATTAAAGAGGAACTGAGGCTGATCTCAGTCAGCAGAACATCTGCCACATAAACTGGGTGACATAGAGGAGCAGGGGTGTGATACCAGTGCCCAGTAAGGGGATGCAGAACTCTCACAGGTTCAAGGTCATTCTTGGCTACACAGCAAGTTTGAAGCCAGCCTGGACTACAGAAAAACCTTGTCTCAACAAACTAACAGCTATTGGCTCTTTCTTGCTTTGAAGACACAATAAAAATGGTTCCTCTTGAACACTACATCTTCTGACACCTTGACCTCAGATTTCTGAAGAACTATTAGCAATTCATTGCATCATTTAATCAATTGTCCTGAGGTATTTTACTATTATAGCAGTCTATGAAAGACATCAACGACCTTCTTTACTTCCTTGCCAGACTCTGGGCTGCGTTGTAAGGAATGAGAGCCTGGTGAAGCCCAGCACAAGATCTCCAGTACTGAATTGCTGTGCCCTCAATCAACAACATCATAAGAGGAAAAAAAAAAGAGATAGCTTTAAGATTTGTGTCCTTCTTCTGTATGGCAAAGGACACCATCAATAGGACAAAATAGCAACCAACAGACTGGGAAAAGATCTTTACCAATCCTATATCCCATAGAGCGTTAGTATCCAATATATACAAAGAACTTGAGAAGTTAGACTCCAGAAAACCAAATAACCCTATTAAAAATAAGGAACAGAGCTAAACAGAGAATTCTCAACTGAGGAAATTCGAATGTCAGAGAAGCACATAAAGAAACGTTCAACATTCTTAGTCATCAGAGAAGTGTAAACCAAAACAACCCTGAGATTCCACCTCATACCAGTCAGAATGGCTAAGATCAAAAACTCAGATGACAGCAGATGCTGGTGATGATGTGGAGAAAGAGAAACACTCCTCTTTGCTGGTGGGATTGCAAGCTGGTACAACCACTCTGGAAATCAGTCTGGCTGTTCCTGAGAAAACTGGAAATAGTTCTACCTGAAGACCCAGCTATACCACTCTTGGGCATATATCCAGAAGATGCTCCAACATGTAATAAGGACACATGCTCCACTATGTTCACAGCAGCCATATTTATAATAGCCAGAAGCTGGAAAAACTCAAATGTCCTTCAACAGAGGAATGGATGCAGAAAATGTGGTACATTTACACAATGGAATACAACTCAGCTATTAAAACAATGACTTCCTGAAATTCACAGGCAAATTGATGGATCCAGAAAATCATCCTGATCATCCTGAGTGAGGCAACTCACTCACAAAAGAACACATATGGTATACACTCACTGGTAAGTGGATATTAGGCAGAGTGTGGAATACCCACAATACAACTCATGGACCACATGAAGCTCAAGAGGAAGGAAGACCAAGAGTGGATGTTTTAGTCCTGCTTAGAAGGGGGAACAAAATAATCTAGGAAATTAGAGGGTGGGAGGGACTTGGGATAAAGAGAAGAGGGGTAGGGGAAAAAGGGGCAGAATCAGGTATGGGAGGAGATGGAGGAGAGGGTCAGGAAATTGAGCAGAGGTATGTAGCAATGGGGAATGGGGAGCTGGGAGTAGCAACCAAAAAGTCCCAGGTGCCAGGAAAGCAAAAGCCTTCTAAGACCCCACCGGGATGATATTAGCTCAAATACCTGACAAAGGGGAGGGAGAACCTGTTGAAACCATATCCAGAGGTTAGGCTTGCACCACCACCCCCCAATTGAGGAATGGGGCCACCCACCCATCTCCAAATTTTTAACCCAGAATTGCTCCTGTCTAAAGGAAATAGAGGGACAAAGAGTGGAACAGAAACTGAAGGAAGGGCCATCCAGAGACTGTCCCACCTGGGGATCCATCCCACATGCAGACACTGCTGCTGATGCCAAGAAGTGCTTGCTGACAGGAGCCTGATGCAGCTGTCATCTGTGAGAGACTCTGCCAGATCCTGACCAATACAGATGTGGATGCTCACAGCCAACCATCAGACAGCACAGGGACCCCAATAGAGGAGTTAGGAGAAGAACTGAAGGAGCTGAAGGGGCTTTATCTGGCACCAATGGGAGGGGAGGCCCTTGGTCCTGTGTAGGCTCGATGCCCCAGTGTAGAGGAATACTAGGGCAGTGAGGTGAGGGTGGGTGGGTGGATGGGGGGAACACCCTCACAGAAGCAGGGTAAGGAGAGTTGGGAAGGGGGGTTCCAGAGGGGAAACCGGGAAAGGGTATAACATTTGAAATGTAAATAAATAAAATATCTAATTTTTTAAAAAAAGAACAACAACAAAAAAATAAGATTTGTGTCTTTCAGGAAAATGTTCTATCCTCCACTTCTTCATGGGACTCCAGGGAAGAAGCCAGTAACAGAATCTTGGACACATGCATCTCTTGATCTGAAGCATGACTATGTTACTGAAGTTTTAGGCTAGAAGAGAAAAGAGCTCCTAATTGGCCATAGAATTTGGAGGATTTTTTTTCACCTTCCCCTCATAATAGAGGAATAGGGTGTGCTGGGCTTGCTAGTGAGAGCAGATCATGACGTAGGCAAAATAAGCACCTGCAGCCAGGCATCCTCAGGCAGAGTGTGCCGAACACGTCTGTCTAGAGATTGTGGAGTTATTGAATTTCTGTGGCAGAGACCAGAGTAGCGTGGGCCACTTGATATCAGGGTTAAATTTACAGTTTCTTTTCAGAATCATCCAGCTTTACAGCGGTCTACCTTGGGTCCTGACCACTGTTGCTTATTGATGTTACCACCTCCCCTTATCTTATCTTGCCCCATCTTACCTTTCCTACCTTACTGCACCCTCAGTGGCCTTATGCTAATATTTAAGCTTGAGAGCAATAAAAGGCTTTTGTTCTCCATAAGACCTTTCTAAATCCTTTCTCCCCCTGTGCCCTGACATAAAATATGTATTTGGCTCTCTTTGCTTTTATGAACACAACATTTAGATAGAAGTTAAAATAAAAAAGAAAATATATTTTGTTGGGCATGAGCAGACACACAAAGGTGCTCATATCCAACTCCCAAACAAGTAGAGAATTTCACTCCCTGAGTGTTAAAGTCAGGGGCCTAAAACTTTTTTAAGCAGATGCATGGGAGTAAGGAAATGTCAGCCCGGCCCAAGACAGCTCATGGGGGTCTGGTCTCAATGGTCTCTTATTGTTGAGCACCCGCAGCAAAAACTCAGGAGTACAGAGAAGTGCGTCCAAGAGGAACTGAGGTAGGTGTGATCAGTGTCTGTGGTTTCATGGGGCAAATGGTATTTTCCTGCTGTTTGATTCATAAATAGGGTAGGACCTATGAACTGAATCTATGAAGAAACATTTCACTCAAGTGTTTGAGAAGCTTGAGAAGTCAAGGAAGAATGACCAAGGGCTCACAGCAATCAAGATGGGAGTCAGAGCTGCAACATTGGGAAGACTGCCTGTCTCAGCTGAAGTTGTGGTGGCTTCCTGTGTGTAATGTGGCAGGAACAACTATGAAGAATTGTCATAACGTAAGATTTAAACTTACAGTAGAAACGGGCAGAGAGAGGTGACTGGCTCACTTTTGCATGGGTTGTTGAGCTTTATGGTAATTACCATTCTCCAGTTAGTTGTCAGACTCCAAAGCCATGGAACTTTCTGTCTCCCTGTGCTCAGGGGATGAAAGCAAGTGAGCTCAAGCCGACACCGTGGGGAGCTGTACTAACCACTTGGGAAGTCCACATTTATCTTACAAGTTATAATTTCCTAGTTTAAGAGTTCAGCTTTGGATCCCATGAGGAAAAAAAAACATTCTCACACCACAGAACCTAAGTTTCAAATAAGATTTTCAGGGTTTGTTTTTCCTTGATAAGCTGCATAAAAAGACACTTCATGTCCTACTGTCTGCCTCTGCCCAGATCTCCATCTTAGGGAGACCAGCCTCCCACCATGCTGGAAAGATTTCCTCTCCCGTAAGGCCCCAGAAACCTTCTGCTAACAAGCCAACTCCTTGCTTGCAAATCCCCCTATGACCTAAAATGATTTTCAGGGAAACCTGTTTTCATGCCTATCCATACGTCCATTTTTTCTCAGGTGATTTCTCTTATAAAATATTTTTCATCTCAAAAAACAAAAAAAAAATAATTTTCAGAAATCATGATCTTTAAATAGGTATAAAAGCTCCTCATGAAACTAAAAATAGAGCTACCATTTGACCCTGCTACACCCTCCTGGGTATATAACCAAAGGGCACTAACTTAACACATAGGTGCTTACACATACATATATGTTGCTATACTAGTCATAGTAGCCAAGATATAGAGTTAGCTTTCAGGCAGGTGTATAAAGAAAGGATGGTGTATTCCCAGTGAAATGTACTTGGCCATTAAAAGAACATCATGTCATTTGCAGGAAATGGATGAAACTAGAGATAAGTGAAATAGGTCAGATTCAGAAGATCAAATATCTCATGTATGGTAGTTTGAATGAAAATGGCCCCCATAGACTCACAGGAAGTAGCATTATTGGAGGGGTGTGCTCTTGTTGAAGTAAACGTGGTCTTGTTGGAGGATATGGATCACTAGGAGTGGCTTTGAAGTTTTAGAAGCTCAAACCAGGCCTTCCCTGGGCTTGTGGTCCTGGGCTTTATAAGAAAGCACACTGAGTAAGCCATGTGAACCAAGCCAGTAAGCAGCCCTCCTCCACAGCCTCTGCATCAGACCCTGCCTCCAGGTTCCTGCCCTGTTTGAGTTCCTGTCCTGACTTCCTTCAGTGATAAACAATAATGTGGAAGTATAAGCCAAATAAACCCTTTCCCCCCTAACTTGCTTGTTGGTCAGAGAGTTTCATTGCAACAACAGAAGTCCTAACTAAGACAGCCTCCCATAGATTTAGGGAGGGAGGGGCATTATTGGAGGTGTGGTCTTGTTGGAGGAAGTGTGTTACTCAGGGTGGTAGGGTTTGAGGTTTAGGAAGCTCAGGCCAGGCCCAGTGTCACTCTCTCTGCCTGCTGCCTGTGGATCTGGATGTAAAACTCTGCCTGCCTGGGTGCTGCCAGGCTTCTCTCCTGTAAGTCAATGGACTAAACTTCTGAACTGTAAGCCAGCTGCCCTGCTTGTGGTGTCTCTTCACAGCAATGGGAACACTAAGACATCATGTTATTTTGTAACAGGTAGAAACAATGTTTAACACACAGAGAGAGAAAGTAGGGGGTAGAAGAGGAACAAATTGACAAGGTGAAGAGGGGAGAGTCACACAAGGCAGGGGAGGAGAAAGTGGGGGAGACAAAGGACAAAGCCCTCCATACTTTGTTTCAGATGCAGTCAAAATCTAACATGAAGGCAGAGAGGGGACGTTTGTGGAAAGGAAAGGGCAATGAGAAGGAGAGAGGTGAAAGTGGAGTGTGTGAGTGTGTGTGAGAGTCTGTGTGTGTAAGTCTCTGTGACTATGTGTGTCTCTGTATGTGAGTATGTGCATGAGTCTGTGTCTGTGTGTGTGAGTCTGTGTGTGTGAGATTGTGTGTGTGTGTACATCTGTGTATGTGTCTTGTGTGTCTGAGTCAGTGAGTGTGTGTGTGAGAGTCTGTGTGTGAGTCTGTGTGTGTGTGTGTGTGTGAGTCTTTGTGTGTGTGTCTTTCTGTGTGTGAGTCTACGTGTGAGTCTGTGTGCCTAAATCTCTGTGTGTGAGAGTCTGTGTGTACTAAGTATGTGTGTGTGAGTCTATGTGTATGCATGTCTATATGTGTGTGAATCTGTGTGTCTGTGTATCTAAGTCTGTGTGTGTGAGTCTGTGTGAGTCTAGTGTCTATCTGTATGTGTGTGAATCTGTGTGTCTCTGTGTGAGTATGTATGTAAATGTCTGTGTGTCTGTGTGTCTCTGTGTGTAAATCTTTGTGTGTGAGTCTCTATGTGTTTGAATCTGTGTGTGTGTGTCTGTATCTCTGTGAGTCTGTTTGTGTATGTCTCTGTATGTGTATGTCTATGTGTGTTTTGTTTGACATTCATTTTGCCAACACAGGTTAAAGAAATAATTATATGTTTATTTCTCCAACTTGGATGTTGCCTTCACTGTCTTGGGAAGCACATATTTCCTGAGTGAACACACTGCTCGCTCTGATGACCCACTAGCCCCATCGCCAGCCTCCAAATCTCACTGCAGAAATGGATTCAGCTGGTTATCTCTGATTGCAGGCAATTCGGACTTTAAGTAAGCTAGTCTTTATCAACTACTGTTTTAACAACTGATTAATTAGTGTTGTGGCGATCCAGCAGAGACCTTTATCTGAAGAGCAGTCCCAACATTAGCAGCTCAGATAACAAGGCAAGATAATAGTTCACAATCCATCTCTGGCTAATGCAAACAGGAGTACCTCCTCTTAGTAGGAGCCAGGGGAGAAAGCTCCTGGGCTTCCCAAGGTGCCTTGGTCTTCAGTGGCGAAAACTGCTCTTTCTGGGGAGTGATATTTAGAAGATTATTTTGTGATTCCCTTAGCGCTGCTGATATTTGGAAACTCAAATGATATCTGATAGCTGTTGGCTGATCAGAAGAAACTCAGTGCCAAGAGCATTCTGCAATGATAGAGTTGGGTTGATCTTGTCAGCTGAAAGTCAATGTGTGGGCCTGCAGCCAGTCATCCTGTTAGTTGTGTGCTCTGAAACAAACCACCTACCATCCTTCCACTAAGTTGCCCTCTCTGTAAAATGGAGCTGATGACAGTTCTGGGGTTAGTGAGCCATGACTTTTATTGTTCTTAGAAGACCTTTGGAGTGCTCTACAAACATTGACATCACTACTAAAGGGAATTTGGTTTTTCAAACCTAAATAGAAATAACCAGAAATTATTCAAATATAAGCAGACAGGATCCAGGACTATGACTGGGCATAGACTCGTTATAACTGTCACCCTCGCTGTTGAGATCATGACTTCTGTGGGAGTGATACTGTGGTCCCTGTGGTGAGTGAACTTTGCTCTTCTGCAGAACACATATCCAACCTCACAACGGTGTGAC
Organism: Mastomys coucha; assembly: GCF_008632895.1. NCBI lineage: Eukaryota > Metazoa > Chordata > Mammalia > Rodentia > Muridae > Mastomys > Mastomys coucha. Next base: position 28,762,531 of record NW_022196899.1, on the reverse strand, counting down.
ATAGGTGCTATTTCTGTTTCCTTTTTAAGCTGATAGGTTGAAGCTCAAGAATGAAATGATGGTCCAAGATCCCTGGGAATGGAGTAGACTAGGCTCTGTGCAGCCTGCCCACAGCTGCCTGCCCTCATCACTCAGGGTCATAGCACATTGGGATCAGGACAACCTTTCCAGTGCAAGTGGCTCCCCACATTTGTGAGTGTGCAAAGGTGACATGCCCTAGGACCAGGACCCCGAGCCTGAGACATAACTGCATGGAACAGAAACCTAGACTCTCTCCATCTTTGTTCCTTACCCTTCATGCTTATTTATTGTGTGGGGTTTGGAGAGACTGGAGGTTCAAGGTAAAGAAGAGAGAAGCTGCCACCCAGGAATGTGGGGTAGAATCATTTGGCCCTGCTGCCATCTGTTCCCTGTAGAAAAGAAGGAGCTGGTGGAAGGAATTGTAACTCAAGCCTCGCTCCCTTGAGCTATGTTCAACAGAAGAATGTGTGGAAAGCTCACTTGCTCTCCTAATCTCCTTTATTTGTGGTACTAAGAAGAGGCATTTTTCTTTTTAGCAAATGACTCACCCTTCTGGCTTTAAAACATTAGAATACAAAAGGCAGGTAAGCTCCCTTGGTTACCTTACAGAGCTGAAGGGTGCGTCTTAAGACCATGTGAGCAGATTTCATAAGAAAAGCAGGAGACACACTCCAGTCACATTGCTCTCCTACTCCAAACACAAGCCTAGTGCATAGTAGAAGACCCACACAGCAGAGGTTTAGCATAAAGTAGGAGACCTGTATGGGGGAAGACCCAGCACATAGTCTAAGGCCAATACACAGGCAAGTCAAGCATGAAGTGGGAAGCCCAAGTAGGAGCAGGAGGCTCCACTGAATCTGATTAGAACACTCACAAAAGGAAATTTAAGGAAATCATCCCTACATCTGAAAGACAAAATGGGATTCAACACTGCCGACAGAGAAAGCATTGGAGACCATTGCAAGGAAATGGAAACCCTCCGAAGAGGGGAACAAGTCACTCCAGTGTTTAAAACTACCTTTCCCTTGATTAGAAGAAGTGATGTGCCATTAAAGACAGCTTCCCCTTCATCTGACTTCAAAGGGCAATGCTTCTGTTAGTGAGAATGCTTTCCAGTGCAAAACATGCAGTACTTTTCAAGGCATGCTGGGGAGGCTCTAGTCTAAGCTTTCAATGTTTCTGTGTCTGCCTCAGAAACTGAACTAATTTCCCTGCTAAATTTCCCATCTCTTATTCACCTGGTGGTAGATACCCCAGAGGAACTAATCAGCCCCTCAGGGTATGTCCCTAACTTCAGTCCTTCAACAGTGACAGAATGTCACATCCATCATGGCGGAAAGTTGGCAGGTGGTTGGGGTCACAGCCCTGAGGAACTTGTTGAACCATAATTGTTTATGGAGAACTTGACATGAACAAGGGCCTGGGGGTGACACACGGGATGAGTCTACACATCCTCTCCTTTGACGAATATCCAGTTACAGAATAAATAACAAAGAGGCAGAACACTAAGTGCCAATGATGGGAGGGGCAGGAACACAAGGGAGATCTGCCCAGATACTGTGTCAATGAGGTTAACATTTTTTTCTATTGGCATATATTCACTATACATGACAATGGGATTGTTATGATACTTTCAGACATATACACTGTATTTTGATCAAATTTACCCCCTTTCTTGTTCCCTTCCCACTGGAGCTGATCTCCCTCACCTTTCCAACTGATCTTTCTACTGTGTGTGTGTGTCTGTGTGTGTATGTGTACTGTGTATGTATGTGTATGTATGTGAGTGTCTGTGTGTATGTGAATGTCTATATGTGTGCATGTGTGTTTGAGTGTGTGTGTATGTTTTTGTGTATATGTGAGTGTATGTGTATACGAGTGTCTCTGTGTGAGTGTATGTGAGTGTATGTGTGAGTGTGTGTGTGTGTATGTGTGTATCTGTGTGTGCATGTGAGTGTGTATGTGTGTGTATGTGAATGTGTGTGTGAGTGTGTATGTGCGTGTATGTGAGTGTGTGAGTGTGTATGTGTGTGGGGTGGGATGGGGTGTATGTGTGTGTGTGTGTGTGTGTGTGTGTGTGTGTGTGTGTGTATGTGTGTCCAATGAGTTTAATGAGGATTGCTTGCAGGAGCATGAATGAGGAATTATTCACAGGAACCTGGATGATTTACCAGTGGCTATACCACTAAAGAAAGTCTTTCTCCCCAACCCCCTGCAGCAACTATTAACCTTCAGTAGATCCTTGGAGAGAGTTAAGGCTTATGACCTCCCCCAAGAGTTACCTGGCTATGAACCCACAGGAAGAGTAGAGTCTTGGTGACGTGCCTTATGCTCCATGACCAGATATGGTACGAGGCTTGTGCAGATGAGCAGAGCTGTAGAGTCTAAGAACACAGGCTGGGCATGTGCAGAAGTCAGTGGTCCATAGCACTCTGCTCTTCCCACAGCTCTTACGTTTGTCTCCTCCTGTTCTCCCGCATGCTCCCAGAGGGTTGTCCATTTAACCTGAACACTTATTCTCCCCACGTTGAGCAGTTGGGAACCTCTGTAGTAAGTGCAACCCTCTCAGAGAGTATTGACACTCTTTCTACAGTTTCCTTAGAATGAAAGTGGATAAACTGCATGCAAGATGAACATGTTTTATGAGGGCCAGTAAAAGTAAGTGCTCCACTGGTGAACTGTATACATCGGCAAGAGATGCTTATATTAGTTATAAACACTCCCAGAGAGGAAAGAGCTTGCAGACTCATTTTTTGATGAGTTATTATACAACTATTAAAAAGTCATATAGGAGAGTATTCAGCAAGAGGGAAAAATCATGATACACTGTATTAAAAGTCACACTTGTAGATTGTGTCCACCAACTTTTCATCATGGATGGGGGAGGGCAGTGAGGCCCCACCCCTCCCTGAGGGATTATTGGCAGCCAATGGTGGCTGAGGTAATAGGTATGTCAGTGTCTTCAATGATGTAGCCACTGAGTAGGCTGCCTGTGCTCCAGAAATAACTGCACACTTCTACTCATAAAAGTAACTCTAAACTCAGTCTCTCCCTCTCCCCCTCCTTCTCCCCATCCCCTGTCCTACTCTTTCCTCCCCCCCACTCCCAACCCTCCCTCCCTCTCTCTCTCTCTCCTCTCTCTGTCTCTCTGTCTCTGTCTCTCTGTCTCTCTCTCCCTCCCCCCTCTCTCTCTCAAACACACACACACACACACACACACACACACACACACACCCCACATAATATGAGGACTTGTTGGAAAGGGTTTCAGGGGAAACGGGTTAGAGGGAGGAATGGGGGTGTGTGAAAATGTCTAAACTTCATCACACACCTGCATGGAAGTGCCAAAGAATTAGAAATAAGGTAAAATTAAAACCAGGAAGAGTCAGAACTACTTACATGTGTGCTGGCATAAAATTAAACATTGGAGGTATTATACCAAAAGACAAATTTAATAATGCTTATGACTGAATTGTGGAATTATGAGTGAATTTTTTTTCCCACAAAGATTCATTTCTTCAAGTCTTCTAGCGTGTATGATTTTTGTGCAACTATAAGAGGTTTTTTTAATTAACTAAAGTCACTAAATTTGTTGTCCTCTGAATGAATCCAGCACTAATTTCATTTGTTCCCAAGAGGATTTTGCCCCCCCCCCCCCTTCATTATCCAGCGTTCTTCACTGGGAAGTAATGGAAGCCAGGCTGGGGAGCGTCTGCTTCTGTCGACACTGGCTAGCTGGGTTTGAGTCTTTATCAGTACATGCTCCTAATTTGGTTTCTTCTGGGAATTGTCCCTCTTGGTTTTGTTTAACTATCGATATGCTTAGGTCAGTTTCCCAGGGTGTTTTTTCTAGTAACCTGTCTTAGGGAGTATAGGGTACAGCTAAAGATAGCCATAGGTTAGACTCTAGCCAGGCCAGGCTAGTCTCAGGATAATGGCCTCCTTGTATTGGTGTTGAGTCCACATGGCTGGAGACTTAGAAAGTAGGGTGGTGACAGTGTGTTTTGTTTTATGCCCCTACCCTCTGACTTTTACCCATGCCTCATCCTGGCCCTGCTCACCCCCACTGGTCAAAGATCCGAGCATGCGGGTGACCTGAACTTGCATGAGGTATGGTCTCTTGATGCTCTGTTCTTTCCAGCCAATCTTGTATCCTGTAGGCTTACCTTCATGGGGCTACAGTCGGTAACTGAAGCACAGGCCTTCACACTCAGAAAGATCGCCTGCTGGCTCTCTTGATCTGCTGCCTCTGCCTTCATGTCCTTGGTGAGTTTTGAACAGCAGACCCTGTCTCTCCTTCTCACTGGCCACACAGACTATGGCTGCCTCTGTGGGGTAATCTTCAGATGCCGGTTTGTGAGCAGACATTGAGGAAGGAGAAGGGGACTTGAGGTCAAGTGAGCTTGTATTTAAATCTGAGCCATGCCACTCAACTTGTGAGATCCTGGGCAAGCTGGTTGATCTCCCTGGGTCTGTTTTCTCATCTGCAAAATTGACACAGAGACACACATTGTATAGAGCTAGTGTCAGAGATCAATATACCCAAACCACCAACACACATTAGACAGCACCTAGCACACAAGCCACCAACACACACTGGACAGTAACAAGTAGCTGCTCACTACACACCTGGAGCCCCCGACCAACTTGGAAGACCCTTTCCTCCCAGGAGTCACTTGCTGCCTTCAGATCCTTGCAGAGGGACCTCTGGAGCCATGTAATTTTCTGGATTTCCCAAGTCTTTTAAGTTTAGCAAGCTTTCTGAGTCTTAAGAGGCTCTGTCATGCCTGCAGGACAGAATGTGCCAATTTAGAGAAGGAATCGCTCATACAGCTCAACCCCAGGGACAAAGAGAGATGGCATACATGAGGCGCCGCTGAAATGACAGTTTATTTTACAAAAGCATAACTTAGGTTCAAGGACAAAGGTCAACGTTGGATATTCCAAAAGTTTCTTAGATTGGTTGCAACTTAATATGTGACATCTTTAAAATGGACACATGGTATAGCTGTAACCAGAAGTCTCCTATTGTTTTTTTTTCTCTCATTTACATACTACATGACTTTAAAATTTTTGAAGGCCATTTTCTTTATCTTTCAGCCTATATTAATTTTTTTTATGCCAACGATGTGTTCTGTGCTTGCAGTGTTGGCCTTTGATAGGAAGCTTCTCATTTTTCTCACCCTCTGTGGGCAGTAGGGACAGCTCACCAGCCTCCTGGATGAGCTGAAAGGCCCCATTCTGCCTGTTACCACGTGATGGGTCCTTTCTCTCAGCCAAGTGCATGTTACTTTAAATGTGGCCCTGAAAGCAGAAGAATAAACAGAGTGCCTGTCAAAATCTCATTGTCTTTCCTATTGTGACCTGGTAACATTCTTACTGGTTTGCAGAAACATGGCGAAAAAGGACTAGCAACCTCCAGCGACAATTTCCAGTGCAGAGAATGCCATTATGATGGCTTTCAGGCAAAGGGTGGCACCCCACCTCAAGGTTATCCCCGACAAAGGCGGTGAACCCAAACACTAAGCAGTTATTCACAACTTCAAATCATTTTAGAGTAGTCCCTTGAGAGAATAGATACATAGAGGAGACTTTTTTTTTTTAAAATAAAAATCTCACATTGTATTCAGATAGAAGCTGAGGGTTCATTTCTAAGAATCCATGGTTTGTAAACCTCAGAGGCTGTGAATGTGGGAAACGCATCTTCCTAATGTGGCTAGAGTGACTTTTAGAGGATACCTCAGGCTGTCACCCCTCAGCACTACCCTGTTTTCCCTCTAGACCTAAAGCCATGGGGCCCTTGAACAAATCTAGCACATCTTCCAACAGCACGAGTAGGTGGGAAATCCCTCCTAGCATTTGAGAAAACGGAATCAGAGCGTTTCTTTGCAACCCAGTGACCTGGGTCTACTCTGCAGAAGGCAATCCGACATCCTTCATCCTTCTGCCATCCTCCCACTGGAGTCCCAAGCACTGCTCTAGAAAGAAGAGTCAGCAACATCCCTGGGCGTGAACTGAGAACCAGGCAGATCAGACTCCTTCCTATCACTAGAAATCAAATTTCTTTATGATTTCTTTGACTCACATTTTCACATTGTAAACAGGAAATTCTGAACATTTTAATTAATGTTAAACAATGTTTCAATGCTTTCTTGTTTGGGGGAGGCAGAGTTTTCTCCCAATGGATTTGAGTAGAAAACTATCATTCTTCTGAATGTTATGCAGATTTGTATGTCGTTTCTTGATAGCATGTTGGGATTTTAATATCATGAGAATAGAATGTGCTGGCGAAAGCAGTGAAAGCCAGTGCTCTTTGCTGCCTGGAAACTGAGTTTTCCTGTAGCTCTGTCCCTTCTTTCTCAAGCCCTAGCTCTAGCCCTGGAAAGCCAGTGTTGTGGCTTCAGTAAGCACTGGCTTAGCCTCTGGATTTATCTGGTTATTGCAGGCACTATCCTCCACAAAATGTTATGTTCCCATAAGCTCTGTCTTCTCAACAAGCCAGAATCCTGGAGCTAATCTGACCCCACGATGGATTAGAAGGCGGAATTAGATCACAGACACCCAGAGAGTCAGAGCTAGCTGGTCTCAGCTCTGCTGCTCCCCCTTAGGTTCTGTTCCCTGCTGAAGCAGGGAGTCCTGTTGGCTCGTGCCAATTTAATAGGATTCAGGGACAGAATATCAGGAGGCCAGGGATTGAGGCTGGCAGCTTTCTGTCTCCAAACTGCCATTCCTGGCCTTTCCCAGATCTTAGGTTTAGACCCTACAAAGGAGATGCCTGAAGAGTGACACTCTCCCCTGCCTCCCAGAGCCTCCAGGTAGCAATTTGCCACATCCTCTGTGTTTGACAGAGGGCTAGGAATTAGAGGAGGCATCTGGTTCTCCTGTCACCTGTCTCCTCACAGTATAATTATCTGAGTTCCCAGGTGCCACACTGGTACATGAAGAAGTCTGAAGGAGAAATACAATATGTCTGCATTGTGATTCATCCTCTGCCCTTCATTGAATATTTCCTACCCTGGATATGAGGGAACAAGCAGCTGCCAGCCAGGAAAGCAAGTCTTTGTCTTTCTCTCACACAGGTGCTAGCTGTGTGTCTTTGGTCAAAGCACTTAACATCTCTGAGTCTTTGTTCTATAAAACAATGGGACAGGGTGGATTACTGATGCAATTTCTCCCAAAGCTGAGCTTTCTTTCAAAAATTCTGTACCTAATTGGACAAGCACACCTTCCAAAGGTGCTCATCTTTAATTCCAGTACTCTGGAGGCAGAAGAAGACATATCTCTGAGGTTGGGAGCCACTTGGTCTATATAGTAAGTTCTAGGCCAGCTATGGCCCTGTCTCAAAATAACAATAATAACAACAAAAACCTACAGCTTTAACCTAGACCCCAAATCATGATGTAAATATATTCAAATCACCGAATAAACGGAGTTAAAAATCGGTGTGGCAATGCTCTACTGAGGACCCTGTAAGAGTTGCTCCCTTAGCAAGCCTAGTTTTGTAAGTGTATTAGGAACAGTATCAGCAAGCTAACAAGGACCCAGGCAACCGTTCTATGGAAACAGAGTATTTTAGCTTGCTTTTGATCTCTGCTCTAAAGACCATGGCCAAAAGCAACTTGGGGAGGAAAGGCTTATTGCACAGTACAGTGTCGAGTCTATGATGAAGGAAAGTCAGGGCAGGACCTCAAGGGAGGGCCTGGAGGCAGGAACTGAAGCAGAGGCCGCAAGAATGCTGCTTACTAGCTTGCTCCTCTGACTTACATTCTGCCAAGCATCTTACACTTCCCAGGACCACCTGCCGGGAGTTGCCTTGCCTGCAATGAGCAGGACCCTCCCACATGAGTCAGTAACAAGAAAATGCCTGTGCAGACATGCCCACAGCCAATCTGATGGAGGCAATTCCTCAATTGAGACTCCTTTGTCCTGGATGGTTCTGGCTTTTGTCAAGTTAAAAACAAAAACAAAAACAAAAAACCTAACCAGCAAATATGATATTTGAAGATTTTTAAAAAATAAGTTGAAAGTTCCTCCTGGGAACCACATACTCAGTCTTTACAATTACACTGAGGAGTTTTGCTAACTTCACGTACAATTATTCTGTCTGGGAATCCTTAAAGGGGAAAAAAAAAGTGCCATGAACCATGTCCAAAGTTCATAAGTCACAGGCTCACTGTCATAGGTCATTTCTTCCTCTCCTTGGGAAATTCCATCTTAAAGGTGGCTAGACGCCATGAGTCTTGGGTTCCTCTTACTCTGCCCACAGCATAGACAAAGGAGAAACAGGAGATCCAAGAAAAATGTTCCAGAATCAGACCAAGGTCCCAGATGATATCTTACTATATTTGCATATCTGAGGTGCGTGGTAAAGGTCCTTTACGAGATCTCTCATTAGACATGTTAGCTCCTCCCATCCCCTTCTTAGGTCAAAGGAAGAGCTACACCACTTAGTGAGAGATGAAAGAACAACTAGGAAAAGAAATAGGATGAGTGCTCAGAATGCAGAGAGGGTGGGGCAACCAACAAAAACATTTGTAGAAGACATAAACATTTGTAGCATAATGTTAGTCTTGCATTCCACAAGAAAGCAAAACAAAACAAAGAACAACCAACAACCAACACAGTGGCAAGGCTAAGTCCCAGGTCTTGGGATTTAGGACTGCTGGTGGCTTGAATTAGGACATGTGGCCTTGTTGGAGTCAGGGCTGGCCTGGTTGGGGGAAGTCCATCACTGGGGATGGGGCTTAGGGTTTCAGAAGCTCAAGTTGGGTCCAGTGGCTCTTTCTCTCTCCTGCTGTCTGACCACACTAATGTCGAACTCCCAGCTGCCTCTCCAGCACCATGTCTGCCCCGGTGCCACCGTGCTCCTTGCTATGAAGATAACAGACTAAACCTCTGAAACTGGGAGCCAGCCCCAATTAGATACTTTCCTTTACAAGAGTGGCTATGTCCATGGTGTCTCCTCACAGCAATGAAACGCTGACAGACAGGGCTTTCTCACTGTAACAATCACACGAAGTCTAAGTTTAGGGGTTTTCTTTCTGTGTGCATGGTCATGTATGTGTGGGTGCACCATATGGATATGAACATGTGTGTGCATGTGCAGGACAGCAGACAACTTTTCCTGTCATTCCTCAGGATGCTCCCCACCTTGAACGTTTCTCACTGGCCTGGAACTTGCCAACTAAGCTAGGCTGGCTGGCTCAGGGGCCTCAGGGATCTATCTGCCTGTCTCTGCCTCCCTTACACCAGAGTTAACCACTGTGCATGAAACACTTTAGCTACTAAGCCATCTTTCAGTACCTCAAAAAGGACTTTAAAAAAATTATTATAATTCTGGCTATTCTAAAAGTCATAACCCATGGCAAGCACATAAGGATATGTCTCCCAGATTTCCAAATGAGCTCTGAGTTCTGTGAAGACAGACCTACAGACTACCCAGGAAGCTGCAGGTGACTGAAGACTTGACTACAGCAAAATGTGGGGCATCTCCCTCTGAAAACTGAATGTTCTCCTTCCTCTTGGAGTTTAAGATTGACAAGTGAGTGACACGTGTCACACAGGCTTGGTGTCAGCATTGTCCAGAGAGCTCTGAACCTGAGCAGCAGAAAGGTCAGCATGGCTGCCACACTGTAAGAGCTCATAAGTGTAATCCTCCAGCCTGAAGAGCGGCCTCCTGCGATCCCTGTGGTGACCCTGCAAATGTCTCACATCACCTTCCACTTCCTAGCTTGAGGCTATTGCAGAATCCATGCACGCTGTGAAATGATTCCTTCCTGTAAACCCTAGAACAAAGCAGCAGCCATCCTGCCTTGTGCTACACCTCGCTGAGCTATCTGGAATTGTGGCTTACCGCCACAGCCTTGGGCCTTTGGCAAACAATATTATTTCTTTCAAAAGAAGATAATAGCAAACAAAGCTCACCATCCTTAATACTTTCCCTTTCTGTCTCTGTCTCTGTCTCTTTCTGTCTCTGTCTCTGTCTCTCTCTGTCTCTCTGTCTCTGTCTCTCTCTCTCTCTGTGGATGGGTGTGTGTGTGTGTGTATGAAAGTTTCAAGGTTTAGGAGGCAGGAAAAAAAATCCAGGTTTTCAGGTCAGTAGCAACTTGGGACAAAACTTCTTCCACAGAGCCCTTCACTGGCTGGCTTAGCCCTTTGAAAGCAGTTGCTACAGAAATAAGAAACATCTTGCAGACCTTGCTGGGCTTAGCTTTGTCATTGGTTTTTCAAGAGAATACCAAATCATTTTGGAATTTAACACCCTCTGTCTCATGGTACCTTAGTCAAGTAAAATACCTCACAGAGTTAAACTCCGTGGTTAGAGGAACAAGACACAATGCTGATAACAGAGTCAGAGTGCCCCGCATGGAACCTGGACTTCCGCTGTGACTTCTCATAGGTCAGGAACCCTAAGGAGCTCAAGCTAGGGGAAACTGAGTCTCATTTAACCTCCTGGAATGCATCAAAGTGGCAAAGACTTGTCATGGAAAGAGGAGCCACAGGCTATTGTAGGAGGGTCCTTGTGAGAGGAGAATCTCCACTCTAACAGCTGCCTTGGAGCAGGATGGGTGGGAGCCAAACGCTGGGAAGCTGCGAAGAAGAGGAGTGTGGGAGAATGGACACAGTAAAAGGGGCAAGACAGGTAAAAACAGAATAAAACGAGCCATGAAAAACAGAGCCGAGATGTTGCTCTTGGGGCGGGTGGGTGGGTGACACCGAGGCAAATCACAAGGCCAGGGAAGGGTAAGAGAAAGATGGCAAGTAGGGTTGGTGGCACATGCCTTTAATCTAGGCACTTGGAGGCAGAAGTAGGTGGGGGAGTAAATAGAGAGAGCTACAGGCCAACAAGAATACTAAGCTAAATCTTGTCTGGAGGAAGGTGTGGGGGAGGGGAAAAGAGAGCAGAGGAGAAAGGCTAAGAGAGGGAAGGGGAGGAGAGAGAGGGAGGGAGGGAGAG
>NW_022196899.1:28732638-28751420 GCF_008632895.1 Mastomys coucha | reverse complement strand
GGAGGGGGAGGGAGAGAGGGAAGGAAGGAGGGGGATGGAGAGGGAAGGGAGGGAAGGGGGAGTGGGAGATAAGAAGGGGTAGGGAGAGGGAAAGAGGGAGGGGGAGGGGAGGGAGAGAAAGAGGGAGGAGAGAAGGAGGGGGAGGGAGAGAGGACACTAACAAAAAGTCCTGGAGATGAGATCAGAACCCATGAATGAAGTTCCTTCTCCAACATGAGTCTTTTGCCTCACAGTGTGTGAAACCAAACTTGGGTAACAATGGGTTCTTTCTTTATTTATTTAAAAATAAAATTGTTACCTGAAAAAAATATAAACAAAGGAAGACTGAGCCGAAGAGCCAGAGGCCGATTGCAGCAGCCAGTTCAGCGGTGGACTGCAGATCATCAGAGTAAAAGTGATCATTGGGGATCAACACTGAACCTATTTGTAGTGATTTGTGGCACATGAGGTTTAAGTTCTTCTCTATAAAGAAAAGCAAATGCCTTCTAGATCTAACTACTGTTTTATTTTGTCTTGATATGGTCTCTTATAATGCAGGCTGGCCTTAAACTCTTGATCCCTCTGCCTCAGCCTCCCCAGTGCTGGGAATATTGGTATGAGCTGCCACCAATGTTTTCCATTACAATATATTTAATGGGGAATCTTTTAAAAATATGATTTAGATAGGACAAAGGTAAGGTATGAAATTTATAAAAGAAAGAAATTGATTTGGTTAAACTTTAATTAAAAGTATTAAAGTACGAATATTTTAACAGAACTAAAGAAAATTTCTTCATGTAAAAATACCATATAACAACCAGAAGACAAGCTACAAATCAGATAATAGTATAATATCTGTGAAACCTGTGATAATAAAGGCCTAGTTTTCTTAATATATAAAGAACCCTTAGAGATCAATAACAAAAGGAAGAAAGATCGATAATATTGTTAAAAAATATATATGGACTACTGAAGTAGGGACAATAAGCATAAGAAAGAAATAAAAATTAAATCAATAGCAAGATATATTTTATACATATGAAATGTTGGAAAATTTGGAAATACAGCCTTGCAAAAGAGTAAAGAGACAGACAACCAGAGAAGGACAAAGTAGAGATGTTTAGGAGAGAAGAGAGTGGTGAACACACTTATTCTCCTAGACCCAAACAACTGTGCAGTCAATCACAGAGAACGTTTACCGCAACTTTCTTTATTTGTAATTTAAAAAGCAAAAAGCTGCCCCCATGTGTCTATTTCCATCACTGTGTCTCTGTGTGTCTGTCCTCTCCCTCTCTCCCTCCTGCTCCCTTCTCCCTCTCTCCTTCTCTACCCCACAGGTCTTACCTGTCCTAAAGTGGTCTAAGACTCACTATGTAGTCTTGAGCACTCTATCCCTACCTTGAATTGGGAATGAGCATGCATCTAACCCTATGGCTCTGCCTATGTAGCCCAGGGCTTTGGGCACACTAGGTAAACACTATTCCAACCAAGCCATTTCCAGCTTTTTAACTTAAATTCCACCAAAATATCAAGGCTCAGGACCCTTTGCCCAACAGGCATCTACAGGCAGGGACACTTCAGTCAATCTCGCGTAAAAAACAAAAAACAAAACTTTGTTCTTAAGAAGTTTGGATCTAAACAGGGAGTAAGATTATGGCTTCCTTTAATCTTTAGCATTTACTTATTGTGTATGATATGGTGTTTTGATCCATATAAATGATTTCTATATTCAAGCAAATACCCACATCTGACCACTGTATGTGCCTATGAGTGCCTAAAATAGCTCTGAGGAACGCCTCCGTTCACAACGCACTGCAGTCCACCTGTACCCAAGTGCCCTTGAGAGTTGCTCTGCTCTGACCAGCATCTCCCGTGTCCCTGGAGGCCACTCTCTTTTCATGTTTTTATGGACTTGACTCCTTTGGATTTTTCATAGAAGTGAGATCATGAAGTACTTTCTCAAGCTGTCTGGCTTACTCCACACACTAATCTCCAGGCTCATTTGTCCGGCAAATGGCAGTATCTTCTTTTCTAGGGATGGAGAGAGAGGGAGAGGGGGAAGTGGGCAGGGCCAAAGGAAGAGAGAGACTGCTAACACCCCAGCAGATGCAGGGTGCAGACATCTGTGGGAGGGACTGATTTGGGTGTTTCACATCCAGAAGAGAATTAATGAGTCATATTTCTCTGGAGTGTCTGGGGATTCCATATGGCTGTAGTAGTCCACAATCTCTCTTGTAGTATGCGAGGCTCCCCTTCCTCCAACTTCTCACTAATACTTGTTATTGCTTGTCCTTTGGTAATACACATTCTAACAGGAGTGAGATTTCCCTTATCTTGGATCCCATAATTCTAAGAATGAAAACTAAGCTACATTTATATTTTATTTTTTGGAAATTATGATGAGTTATTGACTCACTAGAGTCAGCTAAGGTCTTCAATATTTGATACACATTCTCATGTACTGTGGTACAAGGTTGCTTTTGTTTTAAACCTCAAATATTAGACTTTATGTGCATGCCTAAGAAGTGAAACTCAAATACAATTGTGTGTGTATATGTGCATGTATGTGTACCTACATGTGTGCACATGTATGTAGGTGACATGTATGTGTATTTGCATTCATGTAGAGCCAGAGGTCAACATTGGGTGCCTTTCCTAGCCATTCTACATTTTGTATTTTTGAAACAGGATCTCTTGCTGAGCCTGGAGCTTACCAGTTAAGCTAGAAGTGGCTGTCCACCAGCTCCATAGGGCCTCCTGTCTTTTCTTCTTCAGATCTGGGATTACAGACACAGGCCACTGTGCCTAGCTTTCCCTGTGGGTGCTGTGGGTCTGAACTCAGGCGTTCATGGCAAGCCCACACAAGCTGAATCATCTCCACAGCCCCAGATGTTCCTGAATCTGATGATTTTAAGGTTTATTTCATTATTACTAATGTATGCATTAATCAAAATGTTTTAGATAAGACTGCTCACCCTGTGAACTAGGAAATCTCTGCTTGAAACCTTACAGTACCCAAGAATCACATGTTCAGTAAATCTGATCATACCCATCCCCAGGAGTACCAATGTTGTCCCAGATGGCTTCCAGAGAGATAGAAAACACTAGAAACCTTGAAGTAACGGGGTGCCTGAATTTCCATGTTCTATGTTTATTGTGTAGCCTAGGCTGGGCTTGAGCCTCTATCTGAGATTAAAACTGGGCACCATCACCTAACCTCTTTCCTTTAATTAGTTTCTCAGTCTGAACTCGGAGTTCTTCCAAAATGGAGTGCTGGGTAATCGATGTCAGGGACTTTGGGTGGGCACATGCCAGTTTCCATGTGAATTTTGTTGGCATTCCATTAGAATTTCTTTCTGTTTTGTCCAGTTGTAACTCAGTTGTAGAAAATGATGGCTACCTTGACGAACTTCTCTTTCTTCTTCAATAGTTTTGTTGTTGCTTTCCCCAGATGAGAAAATGAAGAGTTCTGAAATGGCTGTGTTTGAAGGGATCATGGAATTTTTTTAATTTGAAAAAAAAAAAAGTTTTTAAATGTGTGTGTGTATATGTGTGTATATGTGTGTGTATGTGTGAGAGAGCTTGACTGCCTTTCCACCTTATTTGAAACAGAGTCTCCTGTTTGCTGATGGATATACCAGGCTAGATGACCTGACATCTTATCCTGTCTCTGCAACCTATCTCACTCTATATGTCCTGGGATTACAGGTGACTTGCCATGTCTGACTTGATATTGGATGGGGCATGTAATCAAGTCCTCATGTTTGTGCACCAAGAGCTTCACCCATTGACTATCTTCCCTAGCTGCATTGATAGAATTTAAAGTGTTCAGAAGTGATTCAAGAGGCTGCCCAAGAAGCCTTCTCTTACTTAAGTAAAAACCAAACAAACAATAATCCTCCAGCATCTCAACATTTCAGAAGTTGCAAAGAATGGGCTTGTTGGTGTGCAGACTGGCTACCTAAGACCGTGAGAACGTGACAGAGAGCACCATCTGGCAATGTTGCAAGCCAAGAGTTTACCAGCTCCAGTTAAACCTAGTATGTCTAGTCGGAACACAGAACCATCCAACTCCGGCTCTTCTGTTAGCAGCCCCAGCACTACTACATGCTAGGATAAAAATGTGGGAGTTATGTCCTCCAAGACGTATTTTTTTATTAAGCAGAATTTCAACTCTTAATAATGCAGCTGACTTGCTGAGGAATTTAAATAAACAAATAAGAGGAATGAAAACAAGTGTTAAAAAAAAAAACAACAGCAAAATGATTCCAATACACTGTTGTCTGCTTTACTCAAAGGATTTGATTCTTCATAGATCCTACCTTGAGTAGGAGGCAGGTTTAGAAAGTGTGGGGAAGGCCGATTCTTGGATTCCATTTACCTTCTTCCTCATCTCCATGTCTTTGTTTCCCTTCCCTCACTCAGATGTCCTTGAGGTATTTACCATTCACTAACTTCTCCCTCCCACCCTTCCTGTGACAATATCTAACTAAAGTAGAAGTTGCTATCTGGGACTAGGAAGAAAGGTCCTTGGATAAACTGCTTGTTAAACAAGTGTGAAGAGCAGATCACAGATCCCCAGAACCTACGTGAATGTAGGGGACTACTCTTCTGAACAAGTGGCTGTCTGCAACCCCAGCATTTGCTTGTCAGAGGTGAGGATCCCTCAGCAACTGGCTAGCAGGACTAGCCAGAACAGGCAAGCTTCAGGTTGAGCAAGAGATCTAACTTCAATAAGTAAGGTAGGAAAACACCACAGAAGACACCCCGCATCAGCATACACACACACACACACACACACACACACACACACACACAGAGGTGTGTGCACTGCATATGAACACACAAGCTTGTGTAAAAAAATCAATGAGCAGTAAAAGAAATTGCTACCAGCCAACTATATACAATTTATTAGGACTATTTTAATATTGTTCTTCCCTAGAATACTTGTATTTAAACTATTGATGTTTCTTATTAAGTTAAATTAATTAGTAGAATTCCAGATATAAATCTTAGAGCTAGAATTGCTTCCTAAAGGTCCTTCATTAGAACCATTTGTATTTGCTAACACATTTCTGACAAATGTTCACATAAAATTCTGGATTGATGATGGATTACAAATTTATTTATTTACTTTTTAAACACTTTAAAAGGTTTACTTTATGAATGTTTTTCTTGCTTTTGTGTATGTACACCACAGCTGGTGGTACCCTTAGAAGTCAAAAGCAGATGTCAAATCTTCTGGAAATATAGATAGTTGTGAACTACTGAGTCAATACTGGGAGTTGAACCCAGGTCCTGCAAGAACATGTGCTCTTAACTGCTAAGCACCTCTCCATTCCCTTTCATTTACTTGTTTTAGACAGAGTCCCAAGCTTGTTATATATAAATGTGCTGTGTAGCTGAGAAAGACCTTTAGATCCTAGTGCCCCTGATTCTATCATCAGCGAGCTGGGATTGTAAGCGCGTGCCCCCCACACTCAATTATATGGTCCTATAGATGATCTCCAGGGCTCAGTGTATGCCAGACAAGAATTCTACTGAGCTATATCATCAGTTGCAGATAAATTATAAATTGATTTGAAAAGTGAATTAAAGGAGAGGAACTCAGATTTAAAAATCGTACCCAGAAAATGTTGCCCAGAAATAAGAGAGCCAGGGGTCAGAGAGAGGAAGACAGACATACACATCTTTTCAAATGGGGGCAGAAAGAAGGGTAGGAGCTGAAGTCACATGTGAGGTCACCATGCCTGTCTGACTTTGCTGATGACTGAATACTGCTTGTTCTCTGTTAACCATTCATGGGCAAACATGAGCTAAGCACTTGGGTCTTCAGATCTTTTGATCATTCATTCATTCATTCATTCACTCACTCACATATAAAACTCTCTAGAGAGTCTCCAGAATCCAGGGCCCTTCTGTAGCTCTAGGATAGAGCTATGATGATCCTGAGTATGTTCCCAGTGGAGAATCACTGTGGGTCACCACACAGAACTACCTGATCTATACAGTTGCTTCTGAACAAATTCCAGTAACTCTCTTCAGCAGAGCTCTTGGTAAGAGCTTAGCAGCCACCGCAGAAGGGCTTCCTTAGTGTGACTCTTGGGAGATTTCCACTCCTTTCTGACTCACTGGAAGTGTGAGTACCTGCCTGGCTGTTAGTACAGGAAGTCATGTACCCATGTCTGTGAAAGGGTAGAGACCCACACATTCTACCAACAAGCAGAAAACAGTCTTAACACATTGTCTTTTCGACTGCTGTGTGTCTTTATGTGCCTGTGAATGTTGACAGAGGACAACCTCAGGTGGCATTCTTAGGGGCCTCCCTGGTTCAAAGAGAGATCTTATCTCCAAAGGAAAGTAAATGGTACCTAAGGCTGCTCCAAGAACACACACACACACACAATCACACTCCACATGCACATACACAAATATACACAGACACAGATACACACAAGCACAGACACACATATGTGCATATGCACATGCACACACATGCACACATGAATGCACATACATAAACAGACATATATACACAGAGAGACACAGATATGTACACATAAACACAGAGAGACTTTGATTCACCCCTGCATATACATGTAATAGTAATAGTTTTCAAAAAGTTACTTTAAATTTTGTATTTTTACAGACTCTAGGACTAGTTAACAATCATTTAAACTTTAATTTTTTTTTTTGATAAAATAACCACAGTGCCTAGCTAATGATAGTCAAGGAAGACACCTTCTCTCCTTGAGTTAGATTCTTGGCTATGTCACAGTTGAATGAATTTGAGAATGAATGTTCCTACTAAGCCTTCTTCCCAGGAGATTGACTGCTGACTGACTAGATGACTCACAGCCTGTACACACCCTAGAGTAGGACGACTCTCATTATCTACTGGATAACACCAAGCTCAGAATAAACAGCTTTAGATTCCAATTGAACCAGTTTTTTTAAAATGTGAACCTTGTACCTCACAGCACTCTGCTGGTTTCCATAAATGTTTCATGTAAATAAACTAGACTCTTCAGATGAGCATACCAAGGCCTGATAGGGACCCCAAGGACCTTTCCCAGGGTCACTCAGCTAAGGGCCTCAGACTTCAGGGCAGACTGGTTAGAGCCCTTTTTGACCCACGTTTCTGCTGTATAATATGTCACACTTGACTTGGGACCTCCCAGGAGCACATAGGAGCAAAAGATGCTTCTAGAATCAAGTGTTTCAATAGGGATGATGGAAAATGTCTTTATCTACAATCATCATACCTATCCTTAGCAAATACTTGTGTTTATAGTTACCCCACAACCTCCTAAATCCCCAAACACGAAGTCATTGCTTATAGTACCAGGATAGCCAGCAAAAATTACTGGTTAATAATAACTCAGAAACAGTACCGTCAGCAGTAAGCTCCTAACAGACTCTGGCTTGAGGGGAATGTCACTGTGTGATTTGTAGCCCACCCCTACCACCAAAAGAGCCTGCATTTCCTAAGTAACAGAACTTACTTGTACTTGAAGTCCTTTGACAGGTGCCTGCACTTCAACTACTGAAGCAGAAAGTCTTCTCTAATTCTTCCAGAAGAAATGGCACAGAATTGTCAGGTAGCAAGACTGTTAATATTTAAGTATTGGAATGATCTATGTGCTCATTTCCCAAGGTGTTTGAGATGGGGGTTAAATTTACATTTACATTTGTATCTTGATCAAGAGCCTTGGTATTTGGAAGACATACAGAATAATCCAGGGTTTACCCAGCTTCCAGAACCCACGGGACCAGTTCCTTTCCAGTAGTCTGTGATGAGTTTGCAGTTCCATGTGGCTTTTCTCAGAGCTAAGGGTTTGATGACCCATGCTTGCAGGCCAGTCTTCTATTTGCCTTTGGGTCTTTGTGAGTCATATCTATCCTTATTACGGAGGCTTCCTGAGGTGAAACCTATGTCTGTTTTCCTGCCGTCCCAGTCAGTCCTACCAGGTGAGTCTTCTTTTAATTCTATGATCTGACTTTGTTAAGTTGCTAATATGTAGAAATGACAATCCTAAGTCATTTTATACTCTGTGTTCTGCCTTTCATACAGCTCACCTGATAAAATCGCCTGAAACGAGAACTTTAACTTGGATAACTATACACAAAATTTATGAATGAGCTCCAGTTACTACCCGAACACACATCGGCTGCTGCACTTGGGGCTCACCCTTGGCCTAAGCTATGCCAACATATTGCTGCCCTCTGGTTTCTTTTCTCTTCTGTAAGATGCTGCTTCCATCCCTCCCAGGCTCACAAAACACATAACTGGCTGAATACCAAACACTCTGGAAAGCCTAGAAGATGTCTACAGCATCCTTGATTCACATATGGAGGGATAGGAGAGGATATATCAGCAAAACACCTCTGGGATGCTTTCCTCTCTAGCATCTCTCTCCCAGGTTAGAGTCTTTTGGAAGCTATTTGGACTTTCATATTCGAAATGTGTAGAAACCAAAATGAAAGCCACCAAGAACCAGCATGCTATGGAAGTCTTTCCAGTGAGTGGTCTAAAGGTACACTGGTTCCCTTGGTAGGATCTGCAAAGAGTCAGTAAGCACAAGTTTAGTGATCTGTGATCTTTGTGACTGACCTGAGAATCTTGGATTTGGATGCTGACTGAGGGCCCTACAGTGCTCTTTATTGCAAAGATGAGCTTCAGCGTTTGGAAAATATATGTTTATTCTGTTAGCAAACATAGCATTAACCAAGTGTTAACCATGAAGTGTCCAATATTTTCAGATATAAATCCACATAGTTATCATTAAAGCCCTTTGACATGGGTATTACCGATGCCTTCGTTCCACAGATGATGAAACTAAGACTCAGGGTGCTTAGTCAACATTTGGGAGAGGGTAGAGCTTGGGTTTAAATCCAGAATCTCACACTTGGATGAACTTTCTAATCACCACACTTGTCTTAGTTACTTTTCTATTGTTGTAGTAAAACACCATAACCAAGGCAACTTATAAAGGAAAGCATTTTACTGGGCTTACAGTTTTACAGGGTGAGAGTCCACGATGACGGAGTGAGGATGTGGCCACAAGAACAGCTGAGAGATCTCACAAGCAGGGGGCAAAGAGGGCACACTGGGAATGATGGAAGGCTTCTGAAACTCAAAACCTGTCCCCAACGACACACCTCCTAATCCCTCCCACACAGCCCTTCTAACTGAGCACCAAGTATTCCAACAATTGGGTTTGTGAGGATTGTTTTCATTCAAGCCATTACAGTACACTTCTCCCTCTTCTTGTCTTCAGAACAAGACTTAACCTGTCTGTATCCATTCTGCAAAAGATAAGAAGTTGCCTTCTCCAAGTAACTCCCCATATAACAACAACAACAACAACAAAAACCCCAACAACAACAACAACAATATTGTGATGATTAAGTTAAACAATTCATGTTGTGCTATATATTTTTATGTCAATTGAGAAAATGCCTCCATAAGATCCAGATTTAAGGCTTTTCTTTTTTTTGGGGGGGGGGGAGCATCTTTACACTGGTTGTCCTGGGTCCTATAAGAAAGCAGGCTGAGCAAACCATGGGAAGCAAACCAGTAAGCAGCACCCTTCTATGGCCTCATCAACTCCTGCCTCCAGGTTCCTGCCCTGTTTGAGTTCCTGCCCAACTTCTCTCAGTGATGAACAGTGATACGCTAAATAACACCCCCCAGTTGCATTTGGTAATGGTGTTTAATCTTAGCACTAATAACCCTAAGATACATGTGAAACGTTATCCAACTGAGTGTCCAACTGAGTCCATACCTAATCGAAGGCCCTGTCTTTTGTCTTCCTTCTCTGTGTAAGAAAGACCACAATGCATGAACCTAAGTGAAAATCAAGGAGACATTGTCTTTATATGTAAAGAGCTGTTGTTAGACTGTGTTCTCAAATGATTGATTAAAAGAACTAATATAGAAATTGAACAAATGAATATGAATAGCGGTTAGCAAGAAATAACTCTCAGCTGTCTGTGGAGGAGGAGCAGTGAATTTTGGGTATACCCTCATTTAATACTCTAAAACCCATGGGACCACTGTACCTTGTCAGGGACAGACATCTCTCCTCCCTTACTCTCTCATGAGCCCCGTCATAGAGATACTGATATTTTCATTGAATCTGGCCTGATGTTTATCAAAGTTTTTCACTCTTTAGAACTCCATCATCTCTTTCTTGAAGGTTCCAGTTATTCCAAGATCTCAAAGGGTCCCCTGACAATACTTCTCCTGAATTGTCCGGGTGATCCCACCAGGTATGCCTTTTATTCATGGGTTGGGGCGTCCTCCTAGCAGTTCTTCTTGGGATGTTCCATAGTCTGAGATTTGTAAGTGGGCTACTGAGCTCAGGACCTCTTAATGATGTCCTGTTTCTGTCTGAAAGAGCCAAAGGAAAATGCTTAGGGGAGACAGGAAGAGGAAATGAGATTTTTAATGATGGGAGGAATCTGATGGTGTTCGAATCTGAGAGACAAAATGGGGCAAGGAATGGGAGAAGATGGAGAGGTACCCAAAAGGAAACAGGCTTCTCGTTTCTCATGCACACTATTGTGTTGGCACGATCTCTTCATGCTGTGATTGAAGAGAGGAAGAGAGAAAGAGAGAAGCAGAAAGGGCATGTATACAGAGAAGGGAAGGGAGAAGCAACTGGGTGACATGAGGAGCAGTGTGATCCTGCTCTTCACAGAGCAGGAATCCCACTTAGAACCTTGGTTTGAGGTACACAACTGCCCCCAAAGCTGAGGCAGTTGTAAACTTTTTCTCTTCTCTGATCCTTAAGAGCTGAGGTAAGAAAAGGTTAAAAAATAAATGACAACTAGAAGCGGAGCTAATAGGGCAGCTGCTGCTGTTCTCAAAGGAAATTAGCTGAACTCTAGAAGCAGCTCTGAGATACGGGCAGAGCAGGACTGTGATCAGGGGTTGGGGGTGAGGGGTGGGACCACAGGAAAAATCGAACAGGGATGGTCTCAGGTGGTTGGGGAAAAGCTGGGCCTGCCACTGAGATGGAAATACAAGATGTTTAGTAGGAAAAGATAGATAAACTTGAACGTGAGTTACCTTGGGACACACAGTCACTGATGTCTGGTCTGTTGGCTGGTTCACACAGCCCGTGCTGAAACTCTACTCTGTGTATTAATGTGGAGCTATAAAAGGCCACTATCATACCAAGATGAGGGTAGACTTGGTGGCTCCAGCAACTGGCTGTCAAAGGAGACTCATGAACATGTAAAAGCGCTTGTCACCTGTCGGTGAAAGTACATCTGAGGAAAGAAAAAAATTATTAACAAGACACATGTTATCATTCCTGAGAACATTATAACTCAACTTGGACTGAACTTATTATATGGGAGGGTTAAACTTTCATTGAAAAGGAAGATGGGTCATATACCAAGTTGTGCAATCCGTATCAGAATTTGATTTTTGCTTTTGATTTTATATTCGCCTCATCCTACTGCAGCATCCATCCTTGCCACCTCTGTTTAAAGCCCTATAACCACGAAACTCCATGCCATCCATGGTGTCTCCTTGCCTCTAGACTGTTCTGCTGGGGCCAACAGAACCAGGTGAGAAGGAGAGAACCCGGTCCAGCCGAGCCTCTCGGGGCTGAGTGGGATGGTGAGTGTCACGACTAGGACCTCCTGCCTCCGAAGAATAACCACCCTGAGCCGAGAGTCTGTCAAAGCAGGAACTCGTTTTTATGTATCAATCCTTTCTTTATAAAGGGCTGAGAGATGAGGTGGAGTTTTCTGCAGTGGTGAGATGATGTAGGGGGAGGGGAAAGTTGACGAAGAGTATGGGGTGACTGAGGGAGCCACAAAGTTACTCTAGCAGGAGCTAGGCAAAGGCAGGCTTAAGCAGGTTGTGCCAAGTCACTCCAGTACGGAAATGACTGAGACAGTTTACAAAACTCGAGCCAGGCTCAGGTTTGTCCTCAAGCCCCAAACCAGGGCCAAATAGAGCCCAACATACTCAGAGATCTGACATAGGAGGAGGCTTTTTTTGGTAGTGGGAATGGGTTCATGACCCTGGCTCCACGCTGTTGATAACACGTCTTCGGCTTCTTCTCTCTTCATTGTTCCTTTGAACCCAGCCACATGGCAACTACCTGAAAGATGCTCACATCACCCAGCTTGTCCATCTCTTAGCTCCAGGTCTTTCAGTGTTTCCTCCCAGTCTTGCTTGTAATGTAATATGGTTTTGTGGCTGACTGCAGCCTTTCCCAGACTCTCTGGAAATGAGAGAAGTGGGCCAGTGACTTGGGCGACAGAGCCCACAATCCCCAGGACATCATAAATGCTGGCTTAAATTACAAAGTCTGTTCTGTGCACATCTGAGTAGATTGTAATCCCCCCTTCCTTGTCTTCAACCATGGACCAGTTGTTTCTGATAATAAACCTTCTTACCCAAACCCACAGGTGAAGCATCTCCCCGGCATGTCTAACCTTTGGCATTGCACACAGCGCTGTCACCTACAAGTTTCCGTCTGACAACTGCACAAGCAAGTTATAAAAAGACAATCCTCATGATGTGCTAAGTAGATTTATTGGGGGAGGAGGGACTGCAGATGGGGCACACTTGAGTCTCTAGACCAAATCAAGATTCCCATGGCAGGTGTTAAACGGCGGAATGGGAGAAGGTTCTCTCTTTTTCATTTTCTGCTTTGCATCTCTGGCTTGTAAAATCTCTAAACTCTGGCCACCATTCCTTGTCTCCTCCCCTCATGACAGAAGATAGACAGTGTGATTAAAAAGCAACTGGAATTCGGTTCTTGCACTATCAGCTCCTTGCCTCCTCCCCGCCTCACTGCCTCTCATCTGCGTGCTCCATCAACGGCCAGTTGTCTCTGTGGGGTGTGTGAGAATGAGGCCCAGCAATTATGCTTTCCACAGCTCCTGTCTCCAACCAGGCAAGTCTAGGGTTTCTGAAGCCCTCATGACAAGCCTGACTTTGTTCCCGTAACAACCTCCTCTCAATATCGTCTCATTGAGGTAGATTGCTAAGGAGAGCCACCCTGGCCGTCTCCCTGCTGCTCTGAAGCCGTCTGGCCATCTTTCTCCTTGAGCATGCTGATTATTCCAGAGTAGCTTAGTAACCAACATGGCAGAAGCAGTGGCCTGTTGCCTGTGTGAAGAACTTGTCTTCAGCATACAAACAACCCAGCTTTCATATAATCATTTTATTCTCATAATTAATTTATTGACCTTTAGTCATAACCTAAGACCTATTGGCTCTTAATATAACCTAGATTTAAAAGAAACAACCCACCAGATCCAGGCACAGAGTACCTACAAACACAGTGACTACAAACATGGGGGTGGGGAGCGGGGCAGAGACTCTACATGTTAAGTACCTTGTGGGAATTTTTAGAGACTAAAGCTTTTTTTGGAAAAAAAAAAATGTTATTAGAAACTGATAAAAATCTACTGCATCTTGAAAAAAATGGGCAGCAAAATCTTTGATATAGGAGCAAACTGGAGGCTTCTGGGGTTGAGTGCTGCTCAGTCCTTGGGGGACACAGTGTCCATGGTGACTTCTGCCTCTGTAAGAAGACTACCCCTCCCCCCAAAGCAGAAAGGAATAACCGTATTTTAAAAGTAAAAGTAATCGCTTCTCGGCCTTTTGGCTAAGATCAAGTGTAAAAGGAAAACTATTTGGGAAGAAAATCAGAGCCGTCTGAGGAACGGAGTCTCGTCCTGGGCACAAGCTCCTTAACTAGTCACTTACTATTGGCTTTTGTTTGCTCAGTTTTCCAGCAAAGCACCTGAACACTTGGCTGCTTGCTTCAGACCTTGACTCTACCTGGCCGTCTCAAGCTTTGGGTTTTGGAGTCAAAGCTCTTTGTCCTGCTTGTGCTCCTCTGCAAAGTGGGATGGGGTTGATCAGATGCCGTGTCAAGTGATTAAAACAATGCTCAGTACAAAGTAAGTGCTCACGAACCATTGGGCATATTATCTACGCGTTGGTGTGTGGTTATGAATGCCTGTGTGTGAGTGTGGGCATGGGTATACAGTAGGCTAGAAGTGACATGTATGTCTTCTTCAATCACTCTTAGCTTTTTTTTTTAATTAAAAATTTTTATTTAAGGCTAGCAAGATGGCTCAGCGGGTAAGAGCACTGACTGCTCTTCTGAAGGTCTTGAGTTCAGATCCCAGCAACTACATGGTGGCTCACAACCACCCATAATGAGATCGGATGCCCTCTTCTTGTGCGTCTGAAGACAGCTACAGTGAATTACGCTGGAGCGAGTGGGGGCCAGAGCTAGTAGGGCCAGAGCAAGCAGGGTGGAGAGCAACCACACACATGATGGCTCACGGCCATCTGTACAACTACAGTGTACTCATACATATAAAATAAATAAAATAAATCTTTTTAAATTTTTAACTAATTAATTAATAATTAATTAATTTGGATGTGGGGAAGGCATGTAGAAGTCAGAGGATAACTTGCACTTAGTTGGCACTTTCTTCCCATCAGGTGACCAAGACTCGAACTCGGATCTTCAGGCGTGGTAGCAAGCAACTTTGCCACTCAGCTGTTTTAACCAGTCTTCACTCTTTTGAGACAAAGTCTCAATGACTCCACAACTTGGCAAGTAGGATATAGACTGGCTAACCAACAAGCCCCAGGGGTCCTCGCCCCTAGTCTTCCCAGAAATGGGTTACAGATACCTCGAAACTCAAGTCTTCACGTTTCATCCATTTCCTCAGCCACAGAGTATCATTATTTAGAATATATCTTCCCTGAAGCAGCGCCCTCTGTTCTTGGGTCATGTATGTAAAGGATATGAACTTGTCTCCCTAGAGGAACTGATGTACAGCATAGAAGGGCTAAACCTGGAGGAAAAGGGACTGAAACAGACATGGCTCTTGGCAGTCTAGTTAAAAGCTGTCCTCCATCTAAGGACCTTGTATCCTTCATTTCAAAGAATTAGTGCCATACTAGTGATTTCCTCCTTGCTTCGTCAAGGGTTTGAATCTCACCTGAATCTAGAACGATACTGAAGCAAATGATAGTTTGCCTTTCTGTTGCTGTGATAAAATATGGAGCACACACAGCCATCCATTGGACTGAGCACAGGGTCCCCAATGAAGGAGCTAGAGAAAGGACCCAAGGAGCTGAAGGGTTTGCAGCCCCATAGGAGGAACAACAATATGAACTAACTAGTACCCTTAGAGCTTCCAGGGACTAAACCACCAACCAAGGAGTACACATGGTGGGACTAATGACTCCAGCTGCATATGTATAGTAGAGGATGGCCTAGCCGGTTATCAATGGGAGGAGAAGCCCTTGGCCCTGTGAAAGTTCTATGCCCCAGTGTAGGAGAATGCCAGGGCCAGGAAGTGGGAGAGGGTGAGTTGGTGAGCAGGGGGAGGGGGAGGGAACAGGTTTTTTTTTTTCCCGGAGGGGAACCGGGAAAGGAGATATCATTTGAATGTAAATAAAGAAAATATCTAATAATAATAATAAAAAAAAATATGGAGCGCCTGCAACTTAGATGAGGGAAGGGTTTATCTGACAGGTTAGAGTCCATCATCTAGATGAGCCATGGCAAGAACTCAGTGGGCTTAAGGTAGAAACTACGGAGAAAGGTTACTTAGTGGCTTGTTTCCTTGAATGAGCTCCTCAGCTACCTTTCTTATACAGCCCACTTGCCTAAGGATAGCACTTTCCATGGTGGGCTGGGCCCTCCCATGTCAACTAGAAATCAAGAAAATGCCTACAGACATGCCCACAAGCCAATCTAATGGAGGCTGTCCCTGAGCTGAGGTTCCCTCTTCCCAGTGTGTCAAGTTGGCGACAGATTCTAACTATGACAGATCTCCAAATGTGTCTCTGAACATTGTCGTATCCCTGTGACATTTGTGGTTCACTTCCCAGACACAGAAAGTGACACAGAAGGTGATACACAAGAGATACACAAGTTTTAATTGTGAAAAAAAAAAAAAAACACATTTTCAACAGCATCATTGCACAGATTCCGTCCATTGACCCTTCCACTGACAAATCAGAGATACACCAAGAGCGCAGGCGAGGGGGCCATTGAACTCTGCCCGCCTGAGTATACAGATACATATGCAAGTGAGTAAAGCACCTGCTGCATGCCCAGACAGGGCACCAACAATCAAAGTAGTGCACAATACGAAACCTCTATGCTTCCTGTGATTATTCTTTTCCCTCTTTCTCTTTTTTAGACAGAGTAGCCCAGGCTTGCCCCAAACCCACTGTACAATTTATGTTGGCCTTAAACTTTTGGTCCTTCTTCCTTCACTTCCCAAGTGCACGCACACTGTGCCTGACTTCTTCCCGTGAGTGTAAGAGTCCTTGTCTCTGGTTAGCTTCCACTGTCCTGGGTCTGTATTAATTACACCCATAGCAAGAAGTGGCAGAAGTGTCAATATAGACAACCACAAGCTAACCAGAAACAAATAGAAGCTTGGTAATACCTTAAGAAGACTCAGTGGTGCTAGAATCATTTATTTGTGTAATGATAATATGTTTTTGTAAATGGAGACACATTTGTTCCAATGTACATTATTATGCATGAATTCAAATACATCTTACAAATAGTCTTTCAGGAAACTCTGATTATTAAAATCTACTTGTATGTATTAAATGTTTGCAATTTGGATGCTTTAAAAACTTAGTTCACATTATGACTAACAGCTAATCACAAAACTGGTGGCCCAGGAGAAGCCTGTTACGCCTCTGAGAAGGAAGGTCACCTTCCAGTTGATCAGAATGAGTGCGTGTGGGCTCCCACTACAACCAGCCTGGCCCAAGTTCAGAACAGACATTTGGAAGACTGATGTGGAGAGGCTTGGAGTGGAATGTAGTTGACTGGCACAGTGCTGGCCTAGCATGCATGAGGCCTTGGGTCTGCTCTTTAGCATCTCACAAAACCAGGAAGTGTAGCACCTGCCTGTATCCTAGCCTGAAAACGGAGGAGGCACAAGAATCAGAGTTTCAATGCCATCCCTGATTATTGAGACTAGCTTGTTGAGACTAGCTTGGGCTAAGGGAGATCCTGTTGCCAATAATAATAATAATAACAACAATAATAAAATAGAATGTTTAGTACCTGACAACTCTGATTTCCTCTTCATAATAACAATAAATAACACTGTTTCTGGTAGCAGAGCAGGTACAAGTCAGCAGAACAGGTGGTGGAGAACAGAACCAAGTCAGGAGAGCCATAGTCCCAGCTTTGGATGGCTTAGGCAGAATGGTAGCAAAGACAAAATCCAGACAAAGTTATGAGATGTCCTACTACTCCTGGTTCTGCTCCTGTCTACACCCACCACAGCTCCAGGAGAGTTTGACTTCCAGAATCCATGGGGAGAGAGGGGTGGAGGAAGATACTTCTCCACTACAGAGAAACGCCAGGATGCCAGAACTCAGAGATATGGGGCACCTGGGACTTAAGTCCCACCAGAAACAAAGTAGTGAAAAGTTTAGACTGTGAGGCACCTTTACCTCCTGTCTAACAGTGTGAGTGTCAGCCATGTGCATGGCCTTGTGCTTCCAGTTGCTACAAAACTGTTACAAAACAGTCTTCACACATAAAACTTCCAGAAGTTACTGGAGTGGGAAAAACAGTGCCCACCGAAATCTGAAAGGTAAATAAAAAATAAAGGTGTGACATTTTAATCTCTTAAATGGTGACATTTTAATTCTAGATAATTTTTGTTTCTTTCATGCATGCTGAAAGCATTAAATTATATGTATAGGGGAAAGTGGGGTTGGGGGAGAACTGGCCGGGACTCTTATAAAGAGATCTGGAAATAAAACAAACCACGTGTTTGTAAGATATTGTTGATTGTTCAAGCGTCAAAGTACTGATGTCATCTAATACAGATATGGTGAAAAAGAATAAGGATTTTTTTTTCTTTCAAGTGTCTGCAGATAAAAATTTCCTACAATCACATTCATGCTTCTCCCAAGTCTGATTTAATACTTCCCAAATATATGGTGTTGACACATGGCATTCTGCACATGTATTTTGTTAGGCATCCATTTTCATCTCTCTCTTCCTCTGTGTGCTTGCCTGTGTGCCTCTGTGCCTCAGTGTTTATCAGGTTCTTCCTACAGTGGGTGCTGTTGTGAGCAGAAGGGCGAGAACCTGTGGAGCTTGTGCGTTTACCACGAGGACTCACTGGCTGCAGACATGCGTGGGGAGGAGTGCATACTCAAGCTGAGCTCTGGCGCAATAGTGGGAATTATTTCAAAATGTTTTCTTTCTTTGAACAGAAATATATTGATTTTTTTATGAGATTAGTAATCTATATTGTGTGTGCATGCATGTATGTATGTGCACATTTATGTAAGGGAAGGGTGCACATGTGTACACGGATGTTAGGACAACCTTGGGTGTCATTTTTTTTCTCATGTACCCTCAGGTGTTTTCTGAGACAGGGTCTCTCGTAGACCTAGAACTCACCAATTAGGCTGGGCAGTCAGCCAGCCCAGGGGATCCACTTGCTTCTTCTTCCCCAGCACTTGAATTATGAGCCCTGTCTTTTGTGGGTTTGTTTGTTTGTTTGTTTGATTCCATGTGAGTTCTGGAAATCAAACTCAGGTTCCAACTATGCTAGCTGGGACATTTCCTCAGCCCAAAAGACTAGAAGAACATATTCCCCATAGCTCTCACCTCTGTACCCCCAGCTTCCTAACACTAATACCTTATGTAGTTACAGTAGCATAAAAGGTCTGTCCACCAAGGGAATGCTGTTATCTAGTCAAGGAGAGAATATGTCTAACCCGGCAGAGACTTGATGTGCCGGGG
>NW_022196899.1:28718213-28732620 GCF_008632895.1 Mastomys coucha | reverse complement strand
AGAAAGAAAGAAAGAAAGAAAG
The DNA here is from genome assembly GCF_008632895.1 of Mastomys coucha. Lineage (NCBI taxonomy): Eukaryota > Metazoa > Chordata > Mammalia > Rodentia > Muridae > Mastomys > Mastomys coucha. The sequence goes on along the minus strand of NW_022196899.1, from coordinate 28,732,598 downwards.
AAAGAAAGAAAGAAAGAAAGAAAGAAAGAGAGAGAGAGAGAAAGAACAGAAAGAAAGACAGAACAGAAAGCAAGAGAGAAAGAGAGAAAGAAAGTCTGTAGGTGCAGACTTCTTGTTGTGTTTTTCCTTAAGAGTTAACCTAGGTGGGCAGGACAATCACCTAGTCAAGAGGGCAATTCACCTGAAGCTGTGCCAAAGAGACAGGAGGAAGAATTAGCCTTTTGATGAGATAATGAGCTTTTCCTTTCCAGAATTCGCATTAGGAACAGTCCCTACAGGCTACCATGATGGTTGTTTGGGCTGCCTTTTCCATAGCCTTTTCTTTTTTTTCTTTTCTGTCTCTTTCTCTTGGTTGCTGGCCAGAGCCTAAATATGCTTTCTCTGATGCTTCAAACTTGAACGTTCACTCCCAAAAGAAAGCTCATCTGTACAACAGGTGGCTCCTTGGCTACCACATGGCTGACTATCAGGCTGGCTTCCCTCAAAAGGTGTGACTTTTTCTTTCTCTGTCCTAGCTTCCTCATCTAGGCAGCTGCCAAGATGTACAGCAGCCTGCCTTGGGGTTTTTCCTTTTGAGCTTTCATTTGAGTCTGTTCTTAAATCACTGTATTAATGAGACAAAAACAAAGAAACAAGCAAAAAAACAAGAGGCCCCAATTGATCTGGCTTCATGTGGTGACTCAGGAAGTACTCCTTCAAATTTCCAGTTATAACACTAATGTAGTACATGTGTTATACAATAAACCTGTACTGATACATTCTTATGAACCAGCCTCCATAGCTTACATGGAGATTCCTCCCCGCCATGTGTGCATGTGTGTGTGTGTCTGTGTGCCTGTGTGTGTGAGTCTGTGTGTGTGTGTGTATGTGTGTGTGTTGCATACCTGAGTTTTTGGTAAATGCACACTGTCCTATATCCAATATTATAATATCCTACAGAACAACCTCGACACCCTAAGATGTCTCTTGCCCTCTACATCCACATCCTTTCTCTGAGCTTCTGGCTAGTCTGGACCTGTTCCTGACTGACTCCACAGCTTTGCCTTTTCCCAGAATACCATAGAGTTAGATTGCAGAGCATGGATGCCCTTCGGCCAAGCTTCCCTCACTTAGTAATGTGCATTCAGTGATCGTCCCTGTCTCTGCATGCTTTGACAGCCATGTTCAATTGTACATCACATAAGAAGTCTGTCATCCAGAACCTAGACACGGACCAAATGACCATGTGATGCATTCTTTCTATCTTGTTTTCACAGATAGTGAGAGTGATGTCGGTGTGCACAGTACTTATACACATCAGAGGTCTCTCACAAGGTAGTTAAATCAATAGCTCTGTATCATGAGACATCAGATTGTGACGTTACTCATGACAGGTGGTGATTCTCTCATTTCCAGATGACCATTTATGGAGTGAAGTCTCCATTTGTGGGGAGAAAAGTTGTTGCAGATTTTCTGAGGCTGTGGTTGATATTATCCTTCTTGCTCAATAGTCTCCCCTGGGCTTCAGGAAAGCACATAATTATGTGACATTTTGTTAGGAATAATTAAACCGGCTTCCAAAAAGTCTGTAAACTCTACTTCCCCAGAAGATCTGAAAAGACCCATTTGCAACCATTCTGTTAAAGTATGTTGACATCCTTTGGGTTGTTTAAAGTAGAAGGTTTGTATTTATGAGGTGTTGAGAAGGGAGATAGAAGAGGGGAATTGTGTGACCAGAGGCATGAGGGATAGGTAGGTAGGATGAGGGTCAGAACTTTGAATACTTTACTGGCTGACATATTGGGATCAATAGGAAAAGGGGAAGCATGAGCTGAGGCTCCAGAAGTCCATGAAAGCTCAGCTAAAGGTTCACATGTCCTTGGAAGACAAAAGAGAACCCAAAAGGTTTTTGAGGGATGGGGCAGCAGCTCCACCTGTTCTGGGTTTGTGGTCCCTTGTATGAGAAAACATAAAGGTTGAGAATAAAAACTGTATTTAGTTCCACAGTCAACAAAACTGTGCCTGGCTGTGGGTATAGGTGAGTTGGTAGAAAACTTGGTGCCCAGGGCCTTGGGTTCAATCCCTACCACCACATGGAAGTATTTCTCTATAATCACAATACTCAGATAGAAGCAGAGGGGTCAGAAGTTTAAGGCTAGCCTAGGCGACATGAGACTATGTCTCACAAACAAACAGAAATCAAATCAAATAAAAAAACACTCTATTTAAGAATGACAAAATGCAACTACATAGTATGAAGACTCTGCCTTGAAAACTGAGTATAATGACATGTGCCTTTAATACCAACATTCAGGAGGCAGAGGCAGGCAGATTTCTGTGAATTTGAGGACAGCTTGGTCTACACAGTTAGTTCTAGGACAGCCAGAGCTACATAGTGGGACCCTGTCTCAACAAAACAAAACATGACTAGCTAAATTCTAGGGTGTTTGGTGAAGGCAGTTCTCTTGAACATCTACCTAACAGCCCTGAGAAGTATCTACCAAGTTTTCAACAGATTAGAGAGATGGGCCAGGATGGATGGAGGCAGGTTTGGAAATGGCCAGCTGCAGCTGCACTCAATAGTCCCCTGAACCCAGGATGCACAATCTCATAGACGTGCAGAGTGGGGATTCCACCACGCATCCCCAACTGTGAGAATTCCTAAGCTATTTTTAAAACTCAACTATGGTTTCTCTTAGGTGGTTTTCCTAAAAGAAAAAAAAAATTAATCATACTGTGTCTATGTGAAAATGTCTATACAACATTTTTCTGAATTTACAGATATCTTTCTGTTTGCCCACTAAAATTTACTGGTCCTTTTACAAGGGTGTTTTTGAATTCTCCCACTAACACGGCTCCGTGTGACTCCCTCTCTGTCGTTGTCTGTCTTCTGTTATATAAGATCTTGCAGCTGTCTCTTACCATGATCACACTTCGAGAGTCAAAAAAAAAATGTATTTCAGGTGTCGGAGATGAAGGAGGTTGCGTGAGTTTAACCTTCCTTGGTACCCTTGTGAGCTTCTGTGTTTAATACTTGTTTTATCTGAAGCCTGTGGAGGTTCTAAACTATTAGAAGACACACTTTCTGAGAACTACCTTTCTAGTAGCCTGAAGATATACCATTGATGTTGGGCAACAAAGTTATTCTCTGTAATCCTCTTCATGTCATAAATGAAAAAGAAGACGGAGCTAGCTTCATCTGAACTTTGGGCAAACCATTTGCTCAAAAGGATCATCAAAGGACCCGGCCCTGCCAAAATAATATTTAAAAAAAAAAAAAAAAAAGAATCCAGCAGAAAGGGAAAACATTGAGGAGCACGCACAAAAATGAAATTGGTGCAAATTACCTTGGATGTTATCGGAGAGAGACAAAACAAACCCCCACCGTAGCCCACAGGAAAGCCACACAAGACAGATTGAAGTTGTAGCCCTCCCAGTAGCCATCTTTCAACAGCTTTCTTTCTTCAATGCTTTAACCTAAAAAAAGAAGAAAAGAAAGAGAAAGGGGAAAAAAAGGAAAAGAAGAAAAAAAGAAAAGAAGAAAACCTACCCATTGTTCGGTCTTCTATTCATCCTTCATTCAAAGTCATCCACTCTGCATTAATTACCACCATCTTCCAGGCGCAGGGGCGCTCAAACTCATCTTGTTTTCAAAGAAGCATGCTCCCCTCCTCTGCTATTTATATGCAGAGCCTGATGAAAATTTCACCCTAATACTTTGAGATTCTCCCCCCCCCAATTTTTGCATACTGTAATTGTTGGGGGAGGCGGGGGGGGGGGAGAAAACAATGATCTCAGGCTTCCAGGACAGTTGTTTGCTTGGCTTTCATTTTTCTTTCCAGCTGTGACACAGGCAAAGGCGCTTTAGCAGGTGTCCTGCCTGCTCTCGGATAATTTGTAACTTTCCTTCCTTGCTTTCATGTCTGCAGACTCTGAGGAGCATTTCACCTTCGCTGCCTGGCGCTATCTCTCTCCTGGCTACCAGTCTACTATCTTGATTTTTTTTCCCCTTAAGTCTCATGAGAAGGGGAGAGGTGAGTTGGGAGTTCAAAAGCCCCATCTAGACATTTTAATTGCAATGTACATAATTGTCTCTCTGATGCCCACTTTCCCCTCTTTCAGATTGGTTTAGTCAACTTCAAATCTGCAGGAAGTGCAATGCTGGTTAATAGAAAAATGAATGAAGACTTGTCTGTCCACTTCCCAGCTTTGATTCTCTAATGCCATTTGAACATCAACCAGGAATGGCGGGGTTGGGTCTACAATTAAACTTTAATAAAGGGAACTTAAATAGGAAATGTATTTTCATAAGCAGGTTCCAAAACCAGTGCAAATTTGTGACTTCCAACTTATTCACTACAAAACAAATATTTATGTTGTTTTAGAGAAGCAAAGAAGGAGGAAGAAATGAGATGTCTAGCTAACAGGAAGGCAACTGGTTCAGGCAAATTGAAGAATAGCCATATGTCCCAAAAAGGCACAGGATGTTTTAAGCAGACAGAAATTGCCCCAGCTTTTTCTTCTCTGACCTTCTCTTTTTTGTTGTTGAGGAAACTGAAGCTAGATTGATAGTGACTTATCCAGTGTCACCCAGGACAGGTGGAAAATTCTCATCCAGCTAGACTGGTGGTAGTGTTATCTTCCTGGAACACCTGCCACTCCACAGCCCTGGAAGACTTAGGTGGGCAATTGGGCTATATAGATGCAGTACACAGCATGCCTTGGCCATCCCTGGCACTGTGTCAAGGCTGTGTTACCTGTCACACTTGGTCAAGCTTCCATATCACTGCCTGCAATGTTTGAAAGTGGAGGTTTCGAAAATGATCGCAATCATTACTGTAATTGTTACTGTTATTGGTGCAGATCCCGTGGTTTCATAATGACAGTTGTCAGTTTCTTTGCATGGGCTGTGTCTGTACTGAAAATCATTTGCAGCACATGTATGCTGTGCATGCATGCGTGTGTGTGTGTGTGTGTGTGTGTGTGGTGTGTGTGTGTGTGAGAGAGAGAGAGAGAGAGAAAGAGAGAGAGAATGTGTATGTGAGAGAGTGTGAATGTGCGAGTGTGTGTATGAGTGTGTGTGATTGTGTGTATCAGTGTGTTTACAGGTATTATTGTGTGTATGAGTGTGTATGAGTGTATGTGTATAGGTATTATTTGTGTAAGTCAGTTATCAACTTCAGTACTGTAGCCAGCGTCTCTTCCAGGTAAGGTGAATTTAAAATTTTGAATGGTAATAATAAGAGCTCAGGGCTGCAAAGGAGCTAACATCATCTAAATTCATTAACCTTTTCACTGATAGATCTCTCCCTACTTTACATTAAATTTCTTACATTAAACAGCACAAAGTGTCACAGAATAGCCCAAACATAGTTTGAGAGGAAGCTGAATTCTATGCCTAAGGACCACTGCTTTAGAATTGTTTATTCAGAACAAACTTGATGTGATTATTTCTAATGGAAACAAATGCTCTCGTAGGTTAAATATTCCCAGTAACTCCAGCCTTGCATGTGACTCAACAGAGGCTGTAAGGAAGGCATTGCTGAGTATGTAACTCTAGGGAACTGCAACAGGATTTGAATTCTGGTTCACAGGTTTGAAAGACTAGGAGGTGTGGCCTTGCTGGAGGTCATGTGTCACCGGGTGCAGGATTTGAGATCTTGAATGCTGGTTGTCACCAGAGTCTTTTCAGAATAAGCACCCCAACATCAATGAGAAAGGAAGAGCAAAACTGCCACAGGTGGACCAAAGCCAGGACAGCTGCTGAGGGTGGTGCCTAGTCTCATCTTATACTCTAAAACCACAAGGCGAGGCAGGCAGGCAAGTGACTTTGTAGACATGTATGTGGCAGTCAGCAGGTTGCCAAGGTCGACAGCAAGGAGCCATAGTCTCAGCTATTCCTCCAGGTCACTCAATGCCAGGAGCAAGTGAAGTCACACTTGACAAATAGGCAGTACCATCTGTGCTGCAAGTCATTAATAAATCAATATCTAATCACTGGTTTCTCCCTTATTCTACTTCACTATGACAGTCCCAGTTAGTAGTTCTCTGTCCCAGTCTCTGTCTCCTCTTTGTAGATGGAGATGCAAGCTCTCAGCTACTGTTTCAGTGCAGAGGTTCCATCCCTGCCTGCTACATCCACATTCCAGGTCACAATGGTTGTGGACTCCAACCCTCCATAGCTGTGAGCCCCAAAGCAAACACGTTCTTTTTTAAGTTGTCTTGGTCATGGTATTTTATCACAGCAATAGAAAAAAACTAAGGGGTAGTGGTGGTAGCATATGCCTTTAGTCACAGCACTCTGGAGACAGAGGCAAGAGAATCTCTGTGAGTTCGAGGCCAGCCTAGTTTACAAAGTTAGTTCCAGGTCAGCCAGGGTTATATAGTGAGACCCCATCTCAAGAAATAAAAAAATAAATAAATAAATAATTTAAGAGAGAGAGAGGCCCTTCGGTGGGAATGGCATCCTTGAGTCCTTCACTGGTTCCAAGTACTAACATTGTACTGCACCCGCATCAGATGTCAGAATCCATGGCCAGTTTCTGTGCTACTGTGGCCAGCTCCAGACCTCTCTGAGCTTGGATTTCCTCACTTAGGAGAACGGTGCTCAGCCTCCTCCCCACTTGTCTTCCTCTGGCTGTTGGAGCAGCTTGAGGCAGGACAATGTGATCCAGCCAAAGCAATCTTCAAACTACAATGCATGGCCTCAAATTTTATGATGAGTAATGTTTCCTGTATGAAATTTCAGGGGATTCTAAGGTCTTGTCATTAAGCTTGAAAAGTGAATTATATCTTGGAGTATAAGCAGGTAAATAAGTAAGAGTTCTCTTGTTTTCAAGTAGAAACAGAATACTACTATCAGTGTTGGCCTCTTTAAAAAGAGACATACAAAGGCACCTTTTGTCTGAGTGTGTGTGTGTGTGTGTGTGTGTGTGTGTGTGTGCACGCGCACGCGCACACACTCTTTATTTAACATCAAGGGGAAAACCCTTCATACCCATTATGACTCTTTGGGATGGTAGCTCCATTTTCCAGGCATTCAGGCCACTATATTTGCTTTTTAGGTACAAGTAATCAATAGTGCATACTATGATATAAGAAACTCTAGATGGGAACACAGGCTTAGAGAAGCAATCTGGGGGCCCCCTCCCAATCCCTGCCACCAGCTGACATGGAGAAAACAGGCAGGAAATAGGAGTGCCCAAGGTCATCAAGCCCAAGCTTGAGACAACCAGAGGCAGCTCCTGACTCTGTGCTTCACCACAATCCTACCCTGGGGAACAGAGGTGAGCACCTACAGTATACCTTATACCCTGGAGGACAGAGCTGAGTACCTACAGTATACTTTATACCCTAGGGGGTAGATTTGAGCACCTACAGTGTACTTTACACTCTAGGGGACAGAGCTGAGAACCTAAAGTGTATTTTATAAAATTGTAAATTCCTAGTGAAAAAGTTTGTCTTCAATTTCATAAAGCCTTTAAGATATCAAGGCTACCCTGGAAGCCCCAGACCACTTCTCCAAGGAAGGCATGCTGAAATAGAAGGTAATTGTACATATGTGTATGCTCATGGATGTACATGCACACTTGCATTATATATACAGTAATATGCATATATGTGAATGTAAGTGTACATGTGTGTATGTATGTGTGTGCGTGTGTGTGTGTGTGTGTGTGTGTGTGTGTGTCACCCATACCTGAACAAGGGACATGTATGTAATATAGAAAGAAGAGGAGAGTTGTCACAGGAAGGGAGCTGACCTGTGGATGAAAGCTTCAATCCTATACCCCTTCCCCAAACAGAGAGGACCAGTGCATGTTGATAGAAACAACCTACCTCTCACAACGCCCAGATCTGCACCTCTCAAAGCATTTAGATATCCAAGCAGCTTTCTCTTTTTGACAGTGTCTCCAAACACAGCCTCAGCACACAATTGTTCCCAATGCTCAAGCATATTGTGATGTGTCTCTCACATGATAACAGCACAGAGCACATGGCTTTGCTTGTTTTGAGGCCTAAGAAAGTCTCAGGGAACATTGTAGAAGTGGGGGCAGAAAGACTCCAAGAGCCAGCATATCAGGGAGTTTGCTATGAGATTGTATGAGGTATGCCAAAGTGGACAAGCACATCAGGCCTCAACCTTACAAAGAACTATAGACAACTAAGGATTCTCAGGGAAAAGCATACATATTGGTTATCCAGGACCAGATAGTCCTGAAAACATACACAGAAGAGCAACGTTATACAGACTGAGCAGGGCGTAACTAGGAGTACACACACACACACACCAACAATAAATGGAAGAAGAGGCCAGGAATTTGAAACAGAATAGAGAGGGATGTATGGGATGGCTTGGAAGGAGAAATGGAAAGGGGTAAAAGATGTAGTTAATTACTATAATCTCAAAGAGATTAAGAGAAGTTATAAGAAATGGGATTATTCCTTACCTCTCAAGGAATTGTAATCTTAAAAAATTAAAAAACCCACCAGTTCTTTTCAGAAAAGCATAGGCGCCAGGAAGACAGATAAACGGAAAAGCGTAGTTAGAAGCACATGGTGTAAGCAAGGAGACACAAACCCTGCGTAAGTATAAAATATTAGTGTGTCCATGTTGACATTCACACACGTGTTACCCTCAGGTCTGCCACTGCTCTACATTTTGACATTAAGATTAGATAAGATACAAGCTTCCTGCAACATCCATTGTTTTTACTTCCTGTCTTTTACCTCAGCATCCATGAACCTCACATGAAAAGCCTTTTCCCTATAAGGGAACATGCCTTCCCTGTAAGGGAATGTCTGACTTCCTGAGCCCAGCAGGTTGTACCCTGCCTGGAGCTCCTGTGACAGACACTTGCTGGTGATCATCCCTGATGTCTCTTTTGAGTTCCCACTGGAGGAAGAGTCTTCTGTCAGACGTTGTTTACTTTCTAGAATGTTTTACTTCTTCATCACACGAGTTTTTTTTTTTTTTATTCATCAAGGATTATTAAGCTCTTAAGGGAAGTATAAGCAGCCATTAATGTCAGTCTTTCACCAGTGTGCTGATCTCTAGCACTGTATTTTCAGGTCACTTGGTGATGTTAACAAGACAAATTTCCTGACGTACTTCAGTTGACAAAGCCCCAATAAAAATGCAGTTTGTTAAAGTTTGTTGAGCTGTAGAACAAAACTGTTCCTCAGATGGTTCAGCTTAACGTATTGATGTCACCTAGGGGCATATTCAAATGTCCTTGCACAAAGGACCAGCTTTCTCCCCCTTGATTCCTCTGCCCAGATACCCAGTCACTCCTTTTTTCCCCAACAGTTTTCACAGGCTCACAGATGCTTCGTGAAATCACTAACTGGAATTTTAGGAGTAGAAGACGAACTCAGAAAATACATGGTATTCTTACAGAAAGCATACTGACAACTATCACAATATTAAGAATTCTGGGGGGAGAGCTTTACCTTTATCAGTCACATTCTAAACCAGGACCATGGATGATTGGCCCATGTGTTTTAAAGAGTTAATAATGTGTTCTGTGTCACATGATTAAAATCTAAAGTGGCAATATTAAAAGGATTAGAAAATTACCCACGGACACATATTTATGATCAAAAGTATTTTCCAGTGTTGCTACTTGAAACAAGGTAAAAGTCTCTCTGAACACGGTGGCCTAAACATTTCCAATACTCTAAGCAAAGACAGATGGTCCAGAGCCCTGCGAGCTGCTACGGTTAATGTTACCAAGTCCATTTTACATATCTAAAGACATATGCTCAGTAATTTTCACAGAGTCACAGCTAATAAATGGCAAATCCATCTTCAAACCCAGCCTTTCTTTGATAAAAATAAATGAGCAAGATTGGTGGAACACATGAAGCTCTCTAGAGTCTCTGGGGAAGGTAAATGCTACAGCAGATTCACTGAAAGTCTACTTTTCAATCTGATTTTTTTCCAGTGAAAGAGTTAGAAATGTCATTTTGTTTTCATTGATTTAATTCCACCTTTCCCAGAGTCTCTGAAAGGAGGAGTGATTTTTACTTATATTATATATGCTAATTCCTGACATGCAAGAAGAAAAAATGTTGAGTCCCCTAATTCTCATAACAACCGTGTTGTAAGTTCTGAAATAGCTCTAAATAGGACTCAGAAACACGACTGCACGATGCCTCCTGATATCACTAAAAATTCAAACCCAATAGAACTGAGGGAGAGATCAACAACAGCCAAAGTCTTTGTTTTCCCCAAAGCGTTTCCAGTTTTCAAAAGGCTAAAGGGGTAAGTATAAAACTCCACACACTGTGGAGACCAAACTCCTCAGGAAGTCCCTCAGCGATGCCCAGGAGGATGCTCTTCAGCACACCTGTGACAGAGGCACATAAAGCCGCTCCTCTTTCCTCTCTCCATATTTAGGACTGGTTTCACCTGGCTACACCTTGACCAGCAAGCACCTGTCCATTAAGGAAGGTGACAGCTTGTTCCGTGAAAAGTTAATTTGCTCCAATTCCTGTTGTATCCCCCTTTAAGATGTGTAGACAAAGGTGCCCACGGTGACCTTCTCACCTCCCGGGTACTTCCTTACCCACAGCGGTTTCCTGAGAATCGGCAGTGGCGCATGCAGAGCTTGCTCTCTTCCCTCTTGTTCTGTTGTTTGTTTTGCCCAAACTGCTGTGTTTGCACTGAACACAGCTAGGAATCCTGTACCATCTCTCTCTGCCTCCTGTCTGATATGTAAACAGCATCTGAAAAGCAAATCCTCAGAGCTGCCTGCCTGGACTGGGAAGTGCAGTGGCCGACTCTTGGATAGAGCCAGGTTTAGCAAAACACATCCTTCAGGTGCAAAGATGGGTTACTTTCCTGCCCACTCCAAACCTGTGTTCAAGTGGTCTTTCCTCTTAAAAATGGCTATTGTCTTTCAAACACTAATTTGTCACTGAGTATGGCTAAGTAGAAACTGTCTGGGATATTGGAAAAAGAAGTTTTTGCTTCGGTTGAGGTTCTGTGATTCCATGATTCAAGGGGAAAGGGTACAAGGTCGAATGTCCATGCATGTAATTAATGCCCAGTTAGATTACTTTGGCAAGAAGATGGTGTGAAGTAGAACTTAAGTTTATTTCGGTTTGGTTTTTCTCCTAAGAGCTGGATAGGTAGCTTTTCGTGTGTGTCCTGAATAAACTTGGTAACAAGAAACATCGATAGACTGGAAGATGGTTCAGTTGATAAAGTGGCTAGCTTGCAGAAATAAAGACTGCAGTTTGGACAGATAAGGACAGAACCCATGCAAAAAAGCCAGGTGTGCTAGTCTGTGCTTGGGATCCAGACCTGAGTATCAGGAGGATCCTTGAATCCCGGGCCAATGACAGATTCTGTCTCACAAGAAAAAATCAAACAAAGTATAGGGAAAAATGTATCTGGAAAGAGGAAGCAGAGACGTGAAAACAAAGAGGCTGCCTTCAAAAACAGAAACAGTGTGCATTGGCTGAAGGATGCACTTGAGGTTGCCTTCCCACCTCCACAATCATGGTCACAAACACGTGCTGCACACACATGTACATCTGCACACACATGTACATTTGCACACATATGGTTTTTTTCCTCAGCAAATCGTTAACTAGTTGTAAATTGACATCCTAGATGTTCAGTTTTACCTGTTTCTGTGTACTGTGTGAGTTACTGTGGACTCCCTCGGCACACTTAGACCTCAGAGAAAAGCTGAACAAAGTTGTATACATATCTAATCCCCCAGTCATGCCTAATTCTTGGCTTATTTTCATGAGTTATCTTTATGCTTGTGTCTCATTAAAACCTTCTACTTACCTTGGCTTCAAGGCTCACAGAAACCACAACCCACTTCCTGAAAGGTTCTGTGCACTTGGGTAGAAAACCAAACACCCCTGAAAACCAATTTCTCTCTTTAAAAATAGGTTGGAATTTGAGATTCCTGGTGCAAATAAAACCAGGGAAACTGTGAAGGTTAGTAAAATCCAGCTCTCCCCTAGTGTTGTCTTGAACATTATGAAGACAGAAGAGAAGGATGGACCTGGCTTAGAACCAGTCCCTAACACAGTGGGTGGCTTTGGATAGAAGCCGCCACCTCACCTGTCTTAGTTTCCTTGGTCCTTACTGGAGGTCCTCTCTGATGTTCTCAGATTCTCCCATCCAGAAGGAAGCTTTCTCTATCCTCCTCTGTAGATGCCTGGATCCCAGAATACCCTTACTTACTCACTACTGTAAGCTTACTACCAGTAAGGATAGTTTCCTGTGCCCTCTTCAAAATGTTGGAGAAATACAACATACATAGCTGGTGGAGTCCCAGAGTCACTCCTGAGGGAAATTACTCATCTAGGCTGTGCCATATTTGCTTGGGCTCTGCTCGTGGTTTTCATGGTTGACAGACATGCCCATTCTTCATACTTGGGGCCAACATCAGCAGACAAGGTCACTGTCATCACCCTCACACGGAGCCACCACTGGGAGGATTTGTGTCAGATTGTTAGAAATCATCAGAAAAGGCGGCAGTCAGCACTAGTCAGCCACCATGTTACATGCCATGCGGACACCACCTTATTTGACAACCTCACTCTGGTAGGTTGGTACTTGCTACTGCTCCCATTTTAGACCAAAAGAAACCAAGAATCTTCTTTAATGAAGGACTGGATCAGTTTCTGTGCCAGGGGCATGGTCCTGGATCTCATCTTCTTTCTAGTATACCCAGGCGGTATATGATGTGTGCATCTCAAACATTTCATCACTATTACTACCTTAAAAAGAAAAAAAAGAAAGAAATTCCAAGGGACTAAATGGTAAAAATATCTAGATAAGTATTTCAGATGTTGCTTCCTAAATGTCAGTGTGTTTCTGACAGCCATCTCTGCAGCCTTCTTAGACTAGTGGCAGCTGATCAATCATTTGATTACCTTGCTCTGAGAGAGCCATGGGCCATCTATTTTTAAATGAAATAAAACTAATTTCACCTCAAGGGATTCTTTGGAACATTTTATGACATTTGTTGAGATAATTGGGGACATCCTGGAGTGTCACAAAACCAAGGTTGGGAATCTGTGCTCTGTGGTCTGAAGAAGCAAATTATATTTTTTTCCTCTGGCTTTCTTTGGATAGCTTCATGTGTGGAGAGTCAACTTTCTATGGCTTTCATTATGTGTTTTCACCCCCTCCTTGTCATCCTTTCTCTCCTTTATTTATTGTGTACAGACTCCTACACAGCTCGTCAATGTGCCTCTAACCTAATTAGCTTTCTTCTGATGAAACAATACCCCCTCATTCCAAGAACGAGTAGGATTTTAGAGCCAGGAAGGAGGCCGTGACCTTCTGAAGTGCTCCGCTGTCAGGCCGTGCACAGGTGACTCATGAAACACTTATCCAGGTGCAGGAAAAGACAGCTCAGCAAGACAGTGCCCCTGTCTTAATAATAGGAAAAGGCATTTTCAAAGACTTGTGCTAGGCTGCTTTTGAAGGGATGTGACCTGACCTGATCAGATTCTGGGATAAGCAGAGCTTCAACTGAAGGGCCTTCATGCTCCTCGGGATGTGTTTATAGGCAAAGCCCAGATGGTTCCCAGGGAAAATGAAATGTATCTCACTCAGCAGAGCCCATTTAAACGTTGACTCTCAGGAAATGTAATGACTCCCATGTGACTACCCTCCACCTGTTTACCAATCGGTTACAACGCCCTTGTTTACTCGCTGTCTTCTCATCGACTTCTTCCTTTGCCAATCATATTTGTTTAATGTGCACACATTCATAGCCTCACTCCATTGCACTGATAGGAACCCTAGTGTGAGCACTGTGCTGCTCATAACATTTCTCAATGTGCTTTCCCACTGATCAGCTCTACCTTCTTAGGTAAGTCCTTGAACCACTCAGATCACTGGTTTTCTTAGTTGCTGCAATAGGTACCAGACTAAGTTCCAAACAAACCCTGAACTCATTATTTGGGTGTTGAGATCAATAAAACAAACATAGTATCCTTCAGTTCTTTGTGGACAATTTGCTGAAATAAGCTTATGTTCTCTAATCAAAAAATGCACACCTCATACAGGCCTGGCCACAAACGTTTCCACATTGAAGAGTATCCCAGACAACCATAAGACAAATGATTTTTTTAAAGTCTTTTTTTTTTAAAGATTTATTTATTTATTATATGTAAATACACTGTAGCTGTCTTCAGACACACCAAAAGAGGGCGCGTCAGATCTCATTATGGGTGGTTGTGAGCCACCATGTGGTTGCTGGGATTTGAACTCATGACCTTCCAAAGAGCAGTCAGTGCTCTTCCCCGCTGAGCCATCTCACCAGCCCCCGAGACAAATGATTTTTAACACTGTTTCATTTCTTTGTTACTAGATTCCTGATACTGAAATCCCGTCTTATAAATCACGTATTTACAATTTGGTTT